>NC_079194.1:216170410-216260410 GCF_029499605.1 Hyla sarda
AGGTGCAGGCTGCTGGGCTAAATATACAGCAACAGGAGAATACAGCAGCACACTGCTAGCACAAAGATATAGATAAAACATGAGTATATAGATACAACATGAGAAGCTATTCAGCTATGGTGCAGTTATGAAATAGTGAGATACTTAGCTTGCAATTTGGCAGCCAAATAGCTTGGTCCGTCCCACCATGGTAAGGTGATCTCATTGGGACGGACCCTACACTATGAATATGCCTCTGTGTGAAGAGATCAGCAGGCATTGCAGGATCTGAAACATCCAAACCACCTTATATACACCTGATAGAGGTGGGTGGGGTGCAAGAACCAACATGGAGGTAGCCACTCCCCCAAATGTGTAATACAAACAAAGAATAAGTTGGCCAGCACTATTGATTCCAAACTATTATACGGACCTGGCTTACAGGTGCAGGCTGCTGGGCTAAATATACAGCAACAGGAGAATACAGCAGCACACTGCTAGCACAAAGTTATAGATAAAACATGAGTATATAGATACAACATAGCTATCACGCCCCCTCCCGTCAGCTTGCATTGAGGGGCGGAGCGTGACGTCACACAGGGGCGGAGTCGTGACGTCACACGCCGCTGGCCCTGCGGTCGAGCATAATCAGACCCGGAGCGAACACGCTCCGGGGACTGATTACTAACGGGGGGCCGCGTGCATGATCACGGGCGTCCCCAGCTGCGGGACTCCCGCGATCAGGCATCTTATCCCCTATCCTTTGGATAGGGGATAAGATGTCTAAGCACCGGAGAACCCCTTTAATGCCATCTGCCCCTAGGGTAACAACATCTGCCTTCATCACATCCTCACTACAGTGCCAAAAAGCGTGTGGCGTCTCATAGACCATGAAATGCTCCAAAAGGAAGAAGCTTGCTCTCTGGTGCCAATTGTTTGAGGAAGCATCCCTGCAAGTCAACATTTGGTCTCTTTAAGAGTTTAAGGCTCACCATGTCTAATAGGGGAAAGTCTTTTGGAAAGAGGGAACTACTTTGCTACCTACTTAGCTAAGTGGCATTGCTACTAAGTCCCAGTATTGCCATGACTTATGCTACAGCTTCATTATTTCCCTATGGAAAAAAATCAAGACAATGGCCCTCATTTACTAAGTGAGGGTGTTGGCAGGGCTGGTGCAAGGATCTAATTTTGGTAAAAGTTAATTGGCAGGGCTGGTGCAAGGAGCTAATTTAGGCAAAAGCTAATTTTGCCGCCGTCTTGACTCCGCCCATTGGACTGCCCTTTGGCATGCCCCTTGCTGGCTGAGCAAGCGGTTCAGAGTGGTTGTAACTTTCTTGTGGCAGGCAGAGCGGTGACGTCCCATCATGAGGGCGCTCTAGGCGACCGCCTATTTTGCCTACAGGCAGAGCTGGCCCTGAGTGTTGGGTTTTACTAGTGGGAAATGTATATTCAGACTTGCAGGATTCCTCTCTACTTACTATGGGGATTCACAGATTTGCAAGTCGGGAACATTTTCTGAACAGTCATTTCTAGTGTCACAGACACTGGGCCTCATTTATTAAGAGTGGAGTGTAGTTTTCTTTGTGGGTTTGTGTTTCTGACAGATATTTTTCCATGGCATTTACTATTGTATTTTGTATTTGGCGATTCTTCCTATGTTTTGCTCTTTTTACACATACTCAAATTCACTATTAGTAAATTTGTAGGTTTTTCTGAGTAGGGTTTTCTGAGTAAAGAACAGAGTAAGTAGGGTTTTTGGGATTTTTTGTCAGAAATTCTGGTGCACAACACATGTGACACAAACAAACTACAAAATTATTAACCCCTTAATATGACAATTGACAATTTACATAAATGTACGTCATGGTGCCGTGGTACTTAACCCCTTAAGGACCCGACCATTTTACGAACATCTGACCACTGTCACTTCAAGCATTAATAACTCTGGGATGCTTTTACTTTTCATTCTGATTCCGAGATTGTTTTTTTCCTGACATATTCTACTTTATGTTAGTGGTAAAATTTTGTCAATACTTGCATCATTTCTTGGTGAAAAATTCCAAAATGTAATGAAAAAATTGAAAATTTTGCATTTTTTTTTTACTTTGAAGCTCTCTGCTTATAAGGAAAATGGATATTCAAAATAAATTATATATTGATTCACATATAAATATGTCTACTTTATGTTTGCATCAAAAAGTTGACATGTTTTTACTTTTGGAAGACATCAGAGGGCTTCAAAGTTCAGCAGTAATTTTCCAATTTTTCTCAAAATTAGCAAAATTTGAATTTTTCAGGGACCAGTTCAGTTTTGAAGTGGATTTGAAGGGCCTTCATATTAGAAATACCCCACAAATGACCCAGTTATAAAAACTGCACCCCTCAAAGTATCCAAAATGACATTCAGTAAGTATGTTAAGTTAACCCTTTAGGTGTTTCACAGGAATAGCAGCAAATTGAAGGAGAAAATAAAAAATCTTCATTTTTTTACACTCGCATGTTCTTGTAGACCCAGTTTTTGAATTTTTACAAGTGGTAATAGGAGAAAAAGCACCCCAAAATTTGTAACCCAATTTTTCTCGAGTAAATTAATACCTCATGTTTGTATGTTAAGTGTTCGGCGGGCGCAGTAGAGGGCTCAGAAGAGAAGGAGCGACAATGGGATTTTGGAGAGTGAATTTTGCTGACATGGTTTTTGGGGGGCATGTCACATTTAGAAAGCCCCTAAGCCCCTATGGTGCCAGAGCAGCAGAAAACCCAACATAGCATACCATTTTGGAAACTACACCCCTCAAGGCATGTAACATGGGGTACAGTGAGCCTTAACACCCCACAGGTGTTTGACCACTTTTTGTTAAAATCGGATGTGTAAATGAAAACATTTTTTTTTTTACTAAAGTGCAGTTTTTTCCCCAAATTTACCATTTTTAGAAAGGGTAATGGGAGAAAATGCCCCCCAAAATTTGTAACCCCATCTCTTCTGAGTATGGAAATACCCCATGTTAGGACGCAAAATGCTCTGCGGGCGAACTACAATGCTCAGAAGAGAAGGAGTCACATTTGGCTTTTTGAAAGCAAATTTTTCTGAAATGGTTTTTGGGGGGCATGCTGCATTTAGGAAGCCCCTGTGGTACCTGAACAGCAAAAATATCCACATGGCATACTATTTTGGAAACTTCACCCCTTAAGGAACATAACAAGGGGTACCGTGAGCCTTAACTACCCACAGGTGTTTGACAACTTTTAGTTAAAGTTGGATGTGTAAAATGCAGTTTTTCCCCACAATTTGTATTCCCCATGTGTGGACGTCAAGTGCTCTGCTGGTGAACTACAATACTCAGAAGAGAAGGAGCGCCATTGAGCTTTTGGAAAGAGAATTCATTTGGAATGGTAGTCAGGGGCCATGTGCGTTTACAAAGCCCCCCCGTGGTGCCAGAACAGTGGACCCCCCCCACATGTGACCCAATTTTGGAAACTACACCCCTCACAGAATTTAATAAGGGGTGCAGTGAGTATTTACACCCCTCTGGCGTTTGACAGATCTTTGGAACAGTGGACTGTGCAAATGAAAAATTGTATTTTTCATTTTCACGGACCACTGTTCCAAAAATCTGTCAGACACCTGTGGGGCGTAAATGCTCACTGTACCCCTTATTACATTATGTGAGGGGTGTAGTTTCCAAAATGGGGTCACATGTTGGGGGTCCATTGTTCTGGCACTATCGGGGCTTTGTAAACACATGTGGCCTTCAATTCCGGACAAATTTTCTCTTCAAAATCCCAATGGCGCTCCTTCTCTTCTGAGCATTGTAGTTCGCCGCAGAGCACTTTACATCCACATTTGGGGTACTTTCTTACTCAGAAGAAATGGGGTTACAAATTTTGGGGGGCTTTTTTCCTATTTTCCCTTGTAAAAATGAAAAATTTAAGGTAACACCAGCATTTTAGTTAAAACATTTTTTTTTTCTTTTTCCCATACAACTTTAATGAAAATTCGTCAAACACCTGTGGGGTGTTAAGGCTCACTATATCCCTTGTCACGTTCCATGAGGGGTGTAGTTTCCAAAATGGCATCACATGTGTGTATTTATTATTTTGCGTTTATGTCAAAACCGCTGTAAAATCACCAATGCAAATGCAATGCAAACCCCAGTGCAAATCACCAATTTAGGTCTCAAATGTACATGGTGCGCTCTCACTCCTGAGCCTTGTTGTGCGCCCGCAGAGCATTTTACGCCCACATATGGGGTATTTCCGTACTCAGGAGAAATTGCGTTACAAATTTTGGGGGTCTTTTTTTCCTTTTACCGCTTGTGAAAATAAAAAGTATGGGGCAACACCAGCATGTTAGTGTAAATTTTTTTTATTTTTTTACACTAACGGGCTGGTGTTGCCCCCAACATTTCCTTTTCATAAGGGGTGAAAGGAGAAAAAGCCCCCTAAAATTTGCAGTGCAATTTCTCCCCATACCCCATATATGGCCCTAAACTGTTTCCTTGAAATACGACAGGGCTTCAAATTTAGAGAGCGCCATGCGCATTTGAGGACTAAATTAGGGATTGCATAGGGGTGGACATAGGGGTATTCTACGCCAGTGATTCCCAAACAGGGTGCCTCCAGCTGTTGCTAAACTCCCAGCCTGCCTGGACAGTCAGTGGCTGTCTAGAAATGCTGGGAGTTGTTGTTTTGCAACAGCTGGAGGCTCCATTTTGGAAACACTGCCATACAATACGTTTTTCATTTTTATGGTGTGTCAGTACATGCTGGGAGTTGTAGTTTTCAAACATCTGGAGGTTTGCCCCCCCCCCCCCCGGTGAACGTACAGGGTACATTCACACAGGCAGGTTTACAGTAAGTTTCCTGCTTCAAGTTTGGGCTGTGGCAAATTTTTCGTCGCAACGCAAACTCCTAGTGGGAAACTCATCGTAACCCGCTAGTGTGAATGTACCCTTAAAACACTACACTAACACATAATGAAGAGTAAATCACTACATATACACCCCCTTACACTGTCCCCCCCAACAAAAATGAAAAACGTATTGTATGGCAGTGTTTCCAAAATGGAGCCTCCAGCTGTTGCAAAACAACAACTCCCAGCATTTCCGGACAGCCACTGACTGTTCAGGCATGCTGGGAATTTAGCAAACAGCTGGAGGCACCCTGTTTGGGAATCACTGGCATAGAATACCCCTATGTCCACCCCTATGCAATCCCTAATTTAGTCCTCAAATGCGCATTAAGCTCTCTCACTTCGGAGCCCTGTCGTAT
This sequence comes from Hyla sarda, assembly GCF_029499605.1. NCBI lineage: Eukaryota > Metazoa > Chordata > Amphibia > Anura > Hylidae > Hyla > Hyla sarda. The sequence goes on from NC_079194.1 coordinate 216,175,658, forward strand.
TTCAAGGAAACAGTTTAGGGCCACATATGGGGTATTTCTGTACTCGGGAGAAATTGCACTACAAATTTTGGGGGGCTTTTTCTCCTTTTACCCCTGATGAAAAGGAAAAGTTGGGGGCTACACCAGCTTGCTAGTGTAAAAAAATAAAAATGTTTACACTAACATGCTGGTGTTGCCCTATACTTTGTATTTTCACAAGCGTTAAAAGGAAGAAATGACCCCCAAAATTTGTAACGCAATTTCTCCTGAGTACGGAAATACCCCATATGTGGGCGTAAAATGCTCTGCGGGTGCATAACAAGGCTCAGGAATGAGAGCGCACCATGTACATTTGAGGCCAATATTGGTGATTTGCACAGGGGTGGCTAATTTTACAGTGGTTCTGACATAAACGCAAAATACCCACATGTGACCCCATTTTGGAAACTACACCCCTCACAGAACGTAACAAGGGGTATAGTGAGCCCCATAACACCCCACAGATGTGTAATGAAAAATGAAAAAATAAACATTTTGGATGGAAAAATGAAAAAATAAAAATTTTCACTAAAATGATGGTGTTACCTTAAATTTTTCATTTTCACAAGGAAAAATAGGAAAAAAGCTCTCCAAAATTTGTAACCCCATTTCTTCTGAGTAAGAACATACCCCATATGTGGGTGTAAAGTGCTCTGCGGGCAAACTACAATGCTCAGAAGAGAAGGAGCGCCATTGGGCTTTTGAAGAGAAAATTTGTCCAGAATTGAAGGCCACGTGTGTTTACAAAGCCCCTATAGTGTCAGAACAATGGACCCCCCCCACATGTGACCCCATTTTGGAAACTACACCACTCATGTAATGTAATAAGGGGTGCAGTGAGCATTTACACCACACAGGTGTCTGACAGATTTTTGGAACAGTGGTCCGTGAAAATGAAAAATGTAATTTTTCATTTGCACAGCCCAGTGTTCCAAAGATCTGTCAAACGCCAGTGGGGTGTAAATACTCACTGCACCCCTTATTAAATTCTGTGAGGGGTGTAGTTTCCAAAATAGGGTCACATGTTAGGGGTCCTCTGTTCTGGCACCACAGGGGGCTTTGTAAACACACATGGCCCCTGACTTCCATTCCAAATTATTTTTTTTCCATAAAGCTCAATGGCACTCCTCCTCTTCTGAGCATTGTAGTGCGCCAGCAGAGCATTTGACGTCCACAAATGGCTTATTCTCTAATCAAGAGAAATTGGGTTACACATTTTAGGAAGATTTCTCTCCTTTTACCCCTTATAAAAATTCAACAACTGGGTCTACAAGAACATGCCAGTGTAAAAAATGGAAGATTTTGAATTTTCTCCTTCAATTTGCTGCTATTCTTGTGAAACACCTAAAGGGTTAACAAACCTTTTGAATGTCATTTTGAATACTTTGAGGGGTGCCATTTTTATAATGGGGTCATTTGTGGGGTATTTCTAAATCCACTTCAAAATAGAACTGGTCCCTGAAAAATGTAGATTTTTTTAAATTTTGTGAAAAATTGAAAAATTGCTGCTATACTTTGAAGCCCTCTGATGTCTTCCAAAAGTAATAACATGTCGACTTTATGATGGAAACATAAAGTAGACATATTGTATATGTGAATCAATATATAATGTATTTAGAATATTCATTTTCCTTATAAGCAGAGAGCTTCAAAGTAAAAAAAAATTCAAAATGTTAAATTTTTTCATCAAATTTTTGAATTTTTCACCAAGAAATGATGCAAGTATCAACAAAATTTTACCACTAACATAAAGAAGAATATGTCACGAAAAAACAGTCTCAGAATCAGTATGAAAGGTAAAAGCATCCCAGAGTTATTAATGTTTAAAGTGACAGTGGTCAGATGTGCATAAAATGGCCGGGTCCTACAGTGAAAATTGGCTGGGTCCTTAAGGGGTTAAAGGGGTACTCCGGTGGAAAACTTATTATTATTATTTTTTTTTTTAAATCAACTGGTGCCAGAAAGTTAAACAGTTTTGTAAATTACTTCTATTAAAAAATCATAATCCTTCCAGTACTTATTTGCTGCTAAATACTACAGACAAAATTATTTTCTTTTTGGAACACAGAACTCTCTGCTTAATCACGAGCACAGTGCTCTCTGCTGACATCTCTGTCCATTTTAGGAACTGTCCAGAGTAGGAGAAAATCCCCATAGCAAACATATGCTGCTCTGGACAGTACCTAAAATGGACAGAGATGTCAGCGGAGAGTACTGTACTCGTGATGTCAGCAGAGAGTAGACATGTGCAATTCGGTTCGGCACGAATGTCAAATTTACTGAATTTTGCCGTTTTCGTGCATTCGGGCCGTTCTGAATGCACGAAAACATTTTTCGAATATTTCCGAATAGCAACGATAAAATTAATAGCAACATAACGAATGCATTCATTATTTACCGAATGCATGCGGTTAAAAAAACGAAAGTAAAGAATTTTTTCAAATTTTTTATTGTTCCTTGCGCCACACTGTTTCTGATTGTTAGTTATTGTTTTAATGTTACTAGGGTGCCTCCAGCTGTTGCAAAACTACAACACCCACCCAGCATGCGGCTGTCTGGGCATGCTGGGAGTTGTAGTTTTGCAACAGCTGGAGGCACACTTTGGCTAACACACGCATTCGCGCAATGCTTTTAAATTCATTTCCAAGTTCCGCTGGCTTTTGTCAGAAATGGGTTACCAGGTCAATGACATGCATAGTAATTGCCGTGGGAACATTTTTCATTCATAAAACTGCAGGCTTAATTGGATAATTGCCGTGTAGAACGCTTAGGACACCAAACATTCTACACTGCAATTATCCAATTAAGCCTGCGGTTTTATGAATGAAAAATGTTCCCACGGCAATTACTATGCATGTCATTGACCTGGTAACCCATTTCTGACAAAAGCCAGCAGAATTTGAAAATGATTAAAAAGCATTGCGCGAATGCGTGTGTTAGCCAAAGTGTGCCTCCAGCTGTTGCAAAACTACAACTCCCAGCATGCCCAGACAGCCGCATGCTGGGTGGGTGTTGTAGTTTTGCAACAGTTTGATCGATGCGTTTGATTGTCGGGTGATTTATGTATAACATCATGTTATACATAAATCACCCGACAATCAAACACATCGATCAAACACATCAATCATTCATACAGCATTCATTCATTTACTCATTCATTCATTCAACATTACATGATGTATTACTATAAATCACGTAAAATTATATTATCTTACCTGTCTTCCAATGTTCCGATCTCTGCAGCTGCCCTCTTTTCCTTCACACACTCCCGATAATGGTCCCCTGCTTAAAAAAGATTTACCCAAATGTATTCGAATACCGAATGTATACGAAAAATCAAACCCACCCGAATACGAATGTATCCAAAAAAAATCAAACCCAGACACCCGAATACCGAATGTATCCGAAAAAATTAACCCACCGGACACCCGAATACCGAATGTATCCGAAAAAAAAATGAAACCTGGACACCCGAATACCGAATGTATCTGAAAATCAAAACTGAAAATATTGCTGAACCGAAAATTTTATAAAAAAGGAAAACAAAAAAAATGTTTTTTCTTCTGCACATGTCTTGGAGGGGCAAGCTGTGCATAACTAGCTTGCCCCCTGACTGGTGAGCAGTTAAGGGGTTAAGAAATATACAGGCAAGGTTTTTAGCCACCTCCCCCGTCTGTAAAAACTTGTTGGTAACTATAGTGGTATGTCCCATGGGTGGGGGGAAGGAGTGCACCAATCAGTGGTGTAATAGTTTCCCGGGCTTTCAGGGGCCCTCCCCTGGGTATTTATAGCTGTGGTGCCTCCCTTCCCCCCTCAATCTGCCCAGGACCCGGAGTTTTGACTGCTGGTTGGTATGTGTCTTCCTTTTATTTGTGGCCTGGATGGAGCAGGAGGGTGGGGGCTGGCATGCTCCCTTATGGCTGAGCTGGCCTCCCCTCCTGTTGCACCCGAGGCGGGTTTGGGAGGCTGGCGGACCTCTCACAGTCCCGCTCTCCTACCCACTATGGCCCCTGTGAGCCCTGTCCCGCCCGTTCCTTTTGCCCTCTTCCCTGCCCGTGGCCAAAGCCCTCTCCCCTGCCTGTGCCTCTATCCCTCCCTATGGGCATTCTCCTTATGAGCATGCTCTGCTGTTTTCCTTGTCTCCCCCCCTGTCCCCCTCCGTCTCTTTTTCCTCTTTGCGGTCCCCTCCGTCTCTTCCCCCCCCCCTTCCCCCCCCCCTGTCCCCCCCCCCTGGCTCTGGAGGCAGCGGCCCCTGGGGGGCTGCTGCTGTTTTAACTCCCTATGTGCAAATCGACGCTTATTAACGTCCATTTGCGCTCATTCAGATATAATGCTATATACGTTATATCCGTGGGGTCCCGGTTGCTCTTAGCAACCAGGACCCATGCTATGCCGGACATCACCGATCGGGCAGATGTCCGGTATTACATCTTTAGACGCGACGATCTAAGTTCATCGCCGCGTCTGAAGATGGACTTTCAAGCATCCCGGCTGCTCAGTTGGGCTGACCGGGACAATCGCCTTGTCCCGATCAGCTGGGACACAGTAGGAGGGTTACTTACCTGCCTCCTGCGCGTCCGCTCGTTGATTGATTGCTCCAAGCCTGAAATTCAGGCTTAATCAATCGTTGATAGCACCGATCATTGCCATGTTAATACATGGCAAGTGATCAGTGTTCGGAGCAGTGTGTGCAGGGTTATGGCTCCTATGGAGCTATAACATTGCAAACAAAAAAAAAAAAAAGAATTAAGTCAATAAAGGTCATTTAACCCTTCAATAATAAAAGTTTGGTTTGCCCCCTTTTCCCCATCCCAAAAATAAAAAATAAATAAATAAATAAATAATACAAAAAAAAAAAAAATATATATATATATATATATATGTGTGTGTGTAAATAAATGGGAAAAAAAATCGATAAATAAATAAATAAAAGTGTATGTATGTATATATAGGTATAACTAGAAATAAATAAATAAATAAATAAAAAAATATGTGTGTTGTAGACATGCATGTATGTGCCATGCGTGCATGTCTGGGGTATAACAATATGTCGTCGTTTGAAGTGTTCCGTCTATGGCGTGCACGCAAATATAAATAAATGAATAATTCAAATAAAATAATTTTAAATTAAAAGAAATAAATATAAAATTTCATTATACACATGATATACATAATAAATAATATTGGTAATTTAATACACATATGACATTTCTGTTTAGCATATTCGGTCAATTTTTCTACTATATGTATTAATAAACGGTGTTCACAAAAAAATAAATAAATAAATAAATAAATAAATATAAAAAAAATATCCGAGAAAAGGGCAAGGGTACTGCGGGCTCTTTCGGATTAAGGCGCAAATTATTTGAGCTCTCCTATCGTCCCCTCTCATTTACCCAGCTTCTCACTCCGCCCACGCTGGCACCTCTCCCCTTACCACCCCCCCCCCTGCCCACTGCGTCTGCCCCCCCCCCATCACCTCTCTGCCCCGTGTTCCCAGATCTCCCCCCCCCCTTCTTCCTCCTGCCTCTCCAATGCCCCCCGTGGAGGGGTAGTGAGTGTGGTGGCGGAGTGCCCGCGACCCGGCGGTCTCCGACTTGCCTTGTCCCACGCCTGCGGCGGTGGTGAAGTGATTCTTCCAGCTGTTGGCTTCTCTATCTTCTGGAATTGGTGGGTGTTCTGATGCGGGGCTTGGCCCCTTCCCCGGTTAGTGTGCTTATGGCTGCGTTCTGTGCAGTGTTCGTCCTTTTGTTTCTGTGTGTATGTTGAGTTTGGTCTCTGGTTGGGAGTTGAGTACGTCTCTTTTTGGGTTCTGGCTGTAGGTCAGTGGTCTGAGCAGCCATCAGATGAATGTGTATTGTGTGGGAGACCAGAGTTCTAATCCTGCTTTCTTCCTCTATGTCAGGGTGCTTTGGTAGGGTATCATAAAAAAGTAAAAAAAAAAAATGTTTTCTGCGGTGAGTGCTCTTTTGGCCTTACGCTCTGGGTGGCCGGGTTTGGCAGACTTGGCTCCTGCGGCTTGCTCCTTTTCCTGATTCGGTGGGTGCCGCCCAGTTACGGTTTTGTTTCTTTTGGTTTTCTCCCCCTTTTGTTTGGTTTATCTCTCCGTATTTTCCCAATCTCTGGTAGGCATGGGACTTCTGTATGTCGTTTTGGGTGCTTTAGCTGATGTGTTCGGTGGGTAGGTTTCGCTTGAGTCTCCGGGGGTAGGTTCGCTTGAGTCTCTGTTTGCCTTGCCTTGTGAGTTTTTCTGTTCGTGGTGGTATTCCGGAGGGCGATTCTCCTGTGCTCTGCGCTTGTGGGGGTGTGGTTTGTTGTTGCAAGGCTGACATGCAAATTGTGAAGCGTTCCATATTTGGTGCTCGCTTCGGCAGCACATATGTTAAAATTGGAACAATACTGAGTAGATTAGCATGGGTTCCGCATGCCGCGTTGGCGTTGGTCTGCTGCTTTCCTGTGGTCAGGGTGTGATTGCGTTTTTCTCTGTTTTGGTTTCTTCGGGGCTCGCTAGGTGCCCTGGTTACGGTCCTTGCTGGTTTCCTGATTGTTCCACGTGGAATATGGTTCCGGGCTGAGTTTTTTCCTCCAGGTTGTCTCTGGCCGCCGAGGGTGTGTGGTATCTGTGCCCCCGCATATGTGCCCCGGGTGCGCTAAGGGCTGACGTTTCAGCTGGTTGGGGTTTTTTCATGTGTCGTGCAGTGGACAGGCCTGCTTTCTGTCCCCCGTTGCAGCTCACGGGAAGCTCGCTCTGTTTCCGGATGTGGCCGGTTTGGTTGGTTGTTGGTGTGGTTTGGTTTCCCAGTGGTGCTGCTGGGTGGTTTAGCCCTGGGTCTTGGTAGTCAGTGGGTTTCTGCCATGCTTGGGTTTTGTTAGCGCTTTTGCCTTGGTATTGGTTGTGGGACTTTGGGTGCTTGCTTCGGCAGCTCATGTTCTGGACTTGTAACGATACTGTGTGGGTTGGCTTGGCCCCTGCGCTTGGTAGCGCTCTAATTTGGTGTTACTTTTCTTCTTTTCTGGGGTGCTTTGAGTGATCGTGGCGTGTTGTCGGTCTGACATTCGGGGAGTTGTCACTGATATTACTCTTGCAGATTTCTTCTTGTGTTCGGCTTGTTGTGCCTAGTGCTTCGCTGTTTGGAGTTACTATTTATTTTGGGGCTGTGCTCCCTGGGGTCGGTATTGGGTGTTGACGCTTTGTCTCGTTTTTCTCTGGCAGTGGTTCCGGAGGTTGCTCCCTTGAGCGGAGTCGGAAGGTTTGCCTGTGTGGCTGGCCCGTGGGTCATCGTGGAGTTTGGTGTGTATTTCTTGGTCCGCTTTGGTGGCTCCTGTGACTTGGTCACACTCACGGTAAGGCGTTTGCGAGTGGTTGGTGGTGTGGAGGCCGGGATGTCTACAGTGGAGGGGGGTCCCGGAGGTTCCAAATGTGTCTGTGGATAGGGGATTTGTTTTTAGTACCTGGAATGCCTTTTGTAGTAACCTTCCGGGCTCTGATGTTTATTTCTATTTCGTTTTCATATGATGTGATGACGGAAGTTGACTGCTGTGTCACCTCTCCAAGGAGGTTCGAGATTTGGGCTGTGTTCTCTGTGCATCCAAATAACATTCTTAGTACATGATGCCGGGTATCTTCACCTGTTCATGTGAATCACCTTCTATTCAAAAAAAAGGAGAAAACAGGTGGGTGGCTTTCCCATTGTGCTGCAAACCAGTGGGGTGCGGTTGGCGCATGGCGGGGGGTAATTTTTTCTTTTCTACTTTGTGGTTGGTGGGATGTTGGTGCGTACCTAGGGGCTGGGCCCGCGAGTGGGTGGCCTTGCTGTCGGCGACCGGTTTTTCCTATCATTTTTGGGTCACTTGGTGGCAGCTGCGGGTCGGATTTTTGGTTGTCGCTTTTGCGTCGTTTTGCTCATCCGAGGTTTGCGCTGGCTTTTTTCGGGGCTATGTGGATGGGGCACTTCCTTTCTCCTCATCTGGGACTGGGGTGTCTGTTTTTTGGGTGCCTATTTTGTGCAATTTGCGACACAGTAATAAAAAAAAAAAAAAAAAATTATAAAAATTAAAGGCCCCCTTTTTTGTCCGAGACTGCTTCGGCGATCCAGGTAGCGCAGCTTGTGCTGCATGGGGGTCAGCGAATGACTGTTTTTTTGGGTTGTCGTCCTATTGCTTGACGGGGCGGCTGTGGGGCGCCCCCCCCCTTTTTTTGCTCCACGCCCCCGATTATTCAGTTTCGAGTTTTTTGTCTGTTTTGGGTTTTGCTTTTCTTTGATAGGATGGGGTGTTGTGAGTTTGAGATTCGCCCTCTTTTGTATCGGGGCCGGCGGAGATGGCTTGGTTTCCGGAGAGGGTAGCGCAGCGCGTGGGGCGCTGGCGATCTGCATGTTGCGTTGCTATTTTCGCCCAGTTTGATGTTTCCCATATGTGTTATGTTTTGCGAGTGGTTTTCCACAAGGTGGTGCGAGTGCTGCGGCTCTCTTCGATGTATGGGTGAGTCTGAGAGATGTGTTCGCACAAGAGTTATTAAAAAAAAAAAGATTAATAAATAAAATGAATGAATACAAATTTATATAAAAAATAGGTCCTGGCGGCAGGTACCTCGGATTTCCTGGAGAGGAAATGTGTTGAGCGGATTTCCTGGAGAGGAAATGTGTTGAGCAGATTTCCTGGAGAGGAAATGTGTTGGGCGGATTTCCTGGAGAGGAAATGTGTTGGGTGTGTCCGGGGGGGTGAAGTGGCCCCAGGTGTTGGCTATCCAGTATCTCTTGGGTGGGGGTCGGAGCCCAGTGTAGGGCTAACTGGTCTCCTCCGTGGCGGTAAGAAGACGGTGAAAGCGGGGTCAACCCGGGGTAGACCTCCACACAGGACAGTGTGGCAGCACCTCTCGGGTTGGCAAGAAGCCAATCGGTGTCTTTGTTACAGTTAAATTGTTATTTATATAAGTAATTTTATAAATAAAGCTGTGGCCGATCCCCACCCATAAAAAGTTGAATTGTTGTTGTGTCAGTTATTATTTAATTAATTATTGTAATAAGGGGGAGGGGTAGTTATAGCCTGCTAGGAGCTAATTGGGTCTCAACAGTCAGCAGAGAGCATTGTGTTCCAAAAAGAAAAGAAAATTTCCTCTGTAGTATTCAGCAGCTAATAAGTACTGGAAGGATTAAGATTTTTTAATAGAAGTTATTTACAAATCTGTTTAACTTTCTGGCACCAGTTGATTTAAAAAAAAAAAAAAAAGTTTTCCACCGGTGTACCCCTTTAACGACGCAGGACGTATATTTACGCCCTGCGCCGGCTCCCGCGATATGAAGCGGGATCGCGCCGCGATCCTGCATCATATCGCGTCGGTTCCGGCGCTCATCAATGGCCGGGACCCGCGGCTAATACCACACATCGCCGATCGCGGCGATGTGCGGTATTAACCCTTTAGAAGCGGCGGTCTAAAGTGGAACTGAAAGTGACCCGGCTGCTCAGTCGGGCTGTTCGGGACCGCCGCGGTGAAATCGCGGCGTCCCGAACAGCTGACCGGACACCGGAAGGGCCCTTACCTGCCTCCTCGGTGTCCAATCGACGAATGACTGCTCCGTGCCTGAGATCCAGGCAGGAGCAGTCAAGCACCGATAATGCTGATCACAGGCATGTTAATACACGCCAGTGATCAGCATAGGAGATCAGTGTGTGCAGTGTTATAGGTCCCTATGGGACCTATAACACTGCAAAAAAAAATGTAAAAAAAAAGTGTTAATAAAGGTCATTTAACCCCTTCCCTAATAAAAAAAAATAAAACAGTGTAAAAAAAATAAATAAATAAACATATGTGGTATCGCCGCATGCGTAAATGTCCGAACTATAAAAATATATCATTAATTTAACCGCACGGTCAATGGCGTACGCGCAAAAAAATTCCAAAGTCAAAAAAAGCATATTTTGGTCACTTTTTATACCATTAAAAAAAATGAATAAAAAGTGATTAAAAAGTCCGCTCAAAACAAAAATCATACCGATAAAAACTTCAGATCACGGCGCAAAAAATGAGTCAACATACCGCCCTGTACGTGGAAAAATAAAAAAGTTATAGGGGTCAGAAGATGACATTTTTAAACGTATAAATTTTCCTGCATGTAGTTATGATTTTTTCCAGAAGTGCGACAAAATCAAACCTATATAAGTAGGGTATCATTTTAACCGTATGAACCTACAGAATAATGATAAGGTGTAATTTTTACCTAAATATGCACTGCGTAGAAACGGAAGCCCCCAAAAGTTACAAAATGGCGTTTTTTCTTCGATTTTGTCACACAATGATTTTTTTTTCCGTTTCGCCGTGCATTTTTGGGTAAAATGACTAATGTCACTGCAAATTAGAATTGGCGACGCAAAAAATAAGCCATAATATGGATTTTTAGGTGGAAAATTGGAAGGGTTATGATTTTTAAAAGGTAAGGAGGAAAAAACGAAAGTGCAAAAACGGAAAAACCCTGAGTACTTAAGGGGTTAAAGTGTAAAAAAAATTTTTTAAAAATGTAAAAAAAATTTTTAGAAGTTAAAAAATGTGAAAAATCCCCTCCCATAATAAAAATGTAAATAATTATTTTTTATATTTATTTATTTATTTTTATTTATTTATTTTTATATATATTTTTAAAATTATTTTACCCCCAAAAAAGCGTTAAAAAAAAATTAATAAACATATTTGGTATCGTCGTGTGCATAAAAGTCTGATCTATCAAAATATATTGTTAACTATCCCGTACGGTGAACGGCGTAAACGTAAAGAAATAAAAAAGTCCAATATTGCAGCTTTGCTGCTTTTTTGTCACATTTTATTCCCCCCCAAAAATTATACAAAAATATGAAAAAGTAAAACCTAAGCAAAAGTGATAGCCATAAAAACTATAGATCACGGCGCAAAAAATGTGCCCTCATACCGCCCCGTATTTGGAAAAATGAAAAAGTTATAGGTGGTCAAAATAGGGCAATTTCAAACATACTGTTACAGTGGCCCTCCGGCCAGACATTCCGTCCGTGAGCGCTCCTTGTGCCCGCTGCAAGTGAGTCTCAGCCCATCACTCACCTTCTTGTGTCTCTGCTTCCTGGTGTCCTCGCTGCTCCAGCGTATGTGCCTTCGCCCCCCTAGAGCATGCGTGAGTTGGAGCTCTGTCTCTTAAAGGGCCAGTACCAATTAAAGTGTCTGCACCTGTCCCTCATCCATAAGTATCTGCTCCTCCCTGTGCCAGATCTTTGGTTGTCTAGCCTTAGTGAAGTCCGTTTTCCCAGAGTCTGTGTATCTGTTTCTAGTTTCGCCCTATCCTGTACCTGTGTTTCAGTCTTGTTCTTCTGCCATCCTGCCTTCCACGTTCTGCCAGTCGCTGTCAGTGCCACATCACCCCTCAGCTACCTGTGTGAACAAGTCGTACCAGGGGTAGCGACCTGGGTGCCACCTGCCGCAGCAAGACGATCCCGCTTTGCGGCGGGCTCTGGTAAAAACCAGTGGCACCTTAGACCCCGCTCTATGGCACAGCTCGAGTATCCTTCGACACAGGCCCAGAGGGTCCACCACCTGCTTTCCATCTGCTGTGATTCCTAACACTTACTAATTTTGTTAAAATAGTTAGAGTTTTTTTTAAAGCGGTACAATTATAGAAGAGCATATAACATGGGTAACATTGTTATTGTATTAACCCACAGAATAAAGAAAAAGTCCTTTTTTACTGTAAAGTGTACAGCGTGAAAACAAAACCTTCCAAAATTTGCTAAATGGCAGTTTTCTTTTCAATTTTCCCACATAAATAATATTTTTTTTTTGTTGCACCGTAGATTTTATGGTAAAATAAGTGATGACATTATAAAGTAAAATTTGTGATGCAAAAAACAAGCCCTCATATGGGTTTGTGCAATAGAAATATAAAAGAGTTATGATTTTTAGAAGCTGAGAAGGAAAAAATGAAAATGCAAAAATAAAATTGGCCTGGTCCTTAAAGACAAAATGGGCTTGGTCCTTAAGGGGTTAAACGAGGTCCACTAAGTGCCAAAATAACCCAACAAAAACTATATGGTTTTAGCTTAGTAAAGGAAGGCCAATATACCTGACCTTGTACCATGGCAGTCCCATTTTAACATGAATGTGCCCCATAAGGTTTGTTGAATGCCAGGTTTTTTAGAAGCTGGACCCACAATGATAATCTTTCATTGCTGCAGACAGTTGCAGTTACAGAGAAAATGCATTTGTGTATAAAAATTTATGGGAAACTGTATGGAATATGGCACTATGTAACACTATTATAATTATAAGAAAACCTATAGAAATGCACCAAACTGACACAATGTTATGAATAGATATAAATCTTTATTATAATCAAATAAGATAAAACATGATAAAAAATCAGCAGCAGTTAGAAAGAAAAAGACTCCGAACACAAATATCAAATAATGTCCAATAGGTGCATGGAATGGCACATAAGTATAAGCATATGATACTCAATAAAAGGTGGACTTAAAAGCAAGCCCCAGTACATATATATAAGGATACACCTAAAGATGCCTCAGTAAACCCAGTACACTAATGTAAACAGAAAGGACATATAAAAAGTATAGCTCGTAAAGTGTCATTTGCCCAGTGCTATCGGCAGTATAAATGCAGGGAGACAAGGATGTTAACCATACATATCTGAGGGGAAGGAAACCACCTCAGTGAGTGTTGGAGAATCGGTTGTCCCTGTGATGGAAGTAATCATATAAAACTATCCATGCACCTAGCCAACTGACACCCAGCTATACTTGAGCTATCCCTGAGGAAGCGAGTGAGAGAAACGACGTAGGGGTAGGCTCCTGACCTATGTAAGTATAGCTGGGTGTCAGTTGGCTAGGTGCATGGACAGTCTTATATGATTAATTCCATCACAGGGACAACCGATGCTCCAACTCTCACTGAGGTGGTTTCCTTCCCCTCAGATACGTATGGTTAACATCCTTGTCTCCCTGCATTTATACTGCCGATAGCACTGGGCAAATGGCACTTTACTAGCTATACTTTTCATATGTCCTTTCTGTTTACATTAGTGTACTGGGTTTACTGAGGCATCTTTAGGTTTATCCTTATATATATGTACTGGGGCTTGCTTTTAAGTCCACCTTTTATTGAGTATCATATGCTTATACTTATGTGCCATTCCATGCACCTATTGGACATTGTTTGATATTTGTGTTCAGAGTCTTTTTCTTTCTAACTGCTGCTGATTTTTTATCATGTTTTATCTTATTTGATTATAATAAAGATTTATATCTATTCATAACATTGTGTCAGTTTGGTGCATTTCTATAGGTTTTCTAGTATTTTTGGGCACCAAACACTGGTCTATAATTTGTTTGTTTTTGGCCATAATTTATTGGTTTATATACTATTATAATTATATTATTATATTATAAGTTACTCTGATATGCTCAGGTGTTTCAGGGAAATCAAAGCTTAAAAAGCCGTCGGGACCCAAATAACTAGTCACACAGGTTGTTCCTTTAGCTGCTTTTTGCTTTATGGTGACGTGTCTCTATGGTGTCCCAGCACCAAAGGCTGTCCTGTTGTGGTAGCCACAGGGTTGCTAGGAAGATAACGTATAACTTCGTGACGCCAGGGCACTGTTAGCCTATACACGGTCGGAGGTTGAAGACAGCTTCTCCTGGGCTAGACACGGGGAGTAAAGGAAAACACAGACGTCAGGTTACGGATAACTGCCTTTACTGAGTAGGGTGTAGATGGTATTACACAGACAGTATGGTGCAGAGTGAGATGATGCAGCGTAACCCCTTTGGAGCCCTGTTGCCATGCTGGGACTTGTGGTGATTTCACCAAATGAATCGATACTGACTTGAAAACTTGTAGATTGATCCTGGTAGCTAGGGTTCTGTCAAGGTATTGTAGCCTCCTCCGCCAGGGCATGAACTTCCACCATGCGGGTGATCCTTGCAGAATGACCTGATCTGGGCCTTCCCTTAAGGCTTCTACACACAACACACCTTAACACCACTGTGGCTCAGATTGTACTGGGGATGAACTGGGGCAACACCTCCCCCCCTCTCTGCACTGTAAGGGAAGAATTTAAGGGTTCCCATTGGCAGGCAGGGTCACATGGGGGTTCCCTACTCCTCTGCTTAAAGGCACAGTACATATAAATAACATATAGTTCATAACAATAACAGCAACAAAATACTTATAAAAATATAGTATTTTTCAACAAAGTGCAAACCATAATTAATCAGTCTTGCATTGGGCCCAACATCTATGCTGCTGGGCTGCCTGAAGCAGTCCAAAGCCACAGCACAGCCACTGGTGCTGGGACACCACAAACTCCCACACTAAGGCTGAGTTCACACCACGTTTTTGCCATACTCTTTTCAATCAGTTTTTCTAAAGAAAACCGCATGGCACCCTATTTGGTGTGTCCGTGTCTGCTATTGAGAATGTCCCCTATTCGGAGGGTGCATATACATTAAGTCTTAGGTGACTCTGCCGGGGAATTAAAAACTGTCTGCTATTGGGAGGTGTCTCTTATTAGGAGGTGTCCGCTAAGGGAGATTTTACTGTACAAACATGTAACAAGCCTTGAGGTACTTCTTAGGCTGCAGAAGTTACGACCAAGGGAACTCTGGAGGTAGGCTGCGTAAAATATAAAGAGAGAGACACATCCTAAACCCCTAAATTCTTTCCCATATAGTGTAGTTTGGGGGAGGAGTTTCCCCAGACTAGAGCAGAGCACAAGTGTGGTAAAGGTGTGAGGTGTATGGAGAAGCTCGGAGGGAAGGCCCAGAACAAATCTATCATTTAAAGTCTTATTCAGACATTCTGCAAGGATCACCCGCATGTTGGAAGTTCATGCCCTGGCATAGAAAGCTACCTTGTCAGAACCCTAGCGACCTGGAACAATCTTTAGTCCTATCTTAAGTCAGTATCAGTCTATTGGGCGAAAAGCACCACAAGTCTCCCAGCAAGGTATCAGGGCTCCCAACGAGCTACACTGCATCCTCTCCACTCTACACCATACTGTTGACATGTACTACCATCTGCACCCTGCTCAGTAAAAGACAGTTATCGATAACCTGACATCGGTGTGTTCCTTTACTCCCCGTGTATGGCCCAGGAGAAGCTGTCTCCAACCTCGGACCATGTATAGGCTAACGGTGCCCTGGCGTCACGAAGTGATAAAGTATTTCCTAGCACCCCTGTGGCTACCACATCTCTACCTATATACAGATCATTGCTGGCAGGGCGGACAGCAGATGCCGGGATCCACCCCAATGACTAGTGAACTATAGTTTTCATAAAGTGCATTGTGGCTGTAGTGCCCCAGTACTTTTATTCCTGTGAGAAAACTTTCTGTAGACTACATAAATGGGTTTGTGAGTTTACTTGCAAAACATTTTTTGTGCATCATACTGCATTAATTGCATACACTGAAGTGAAACGGAAGATTAAGGGTTAAAATTTGTCTCATCATCATTATTATTCTTATTGTATCAGATGAATGATGCCTTGGTCATATGCTCTGAAATACAATAGTCTCTACAGCGATCTGTGGTCACAGTTACTACTAGGTGGCTATCCCATCATTGGAAAGGTTCTTGCGTACATACCTAGGGGTATTGTGCCACAAACAACAGTTTGCTCAAAAAGTTTCAGTGTTGACTTTAAAGTGTTAAAGTTGTTTAATGGAACCCTAGTATCCTGAGGTCACATTCCTGCACTTTATACTATGGGAACAACTCAATTGACCAATGCTAAGTCAGGGTCACAAGGGAACATCAGGTTAGCTACAATGCCAAGTGACAGCTGTCACGCCCCCTCCCATAGACTTGCATTGAGGGGCGCGGTGTGACATCACACGGGGGCGGAGTTGTGACATCACAATCTTCCATACCCGTGGTCGAGATGGACTCAGCCTAAGGACCTCCAGCGGTTACGGAAGGTGGGTGCCGCATGGTAGATCCCAGGGTTCCCCAGCAGCGGGGCCCCGGCGATCTGACATCTTATCCCCTATCCTTTGGATAGGGGATAAGATGTCTAGGGGCGGAGTACCCCTTTAAGCTATGTTCACACATTTTACTTTTTAGCCAAAACCAGGCGTGGGTCCAAAACACAGAAAAAAAGATGCGAATTGTTCCATTATGGTTTTTCTCTGTGTTGATTTCAATCTTGATTTGTGCTAAAAATACTAAGTGTGAACGTAGCCTAACACTATGGGGCTATAGTAGGCTTTGTGAGTCCTGAAATAGGAGATTTTCAGAAGCATTTATTATTTCAGCTGCGAATCATATAACCTCACATTTTCTACATTACTTGTATTTTCATTTTTGGATTTAATTTGCTCCCTAAAAACATATTAACTGCGTTGCATTCCATTTTCCATAATTGCCTTTTGCTAATTTTGCTTGCAGTTTTGAAGTCGCTGCTTTCAAGTAAAGTGCTTCCATTTACTAATCTTCTTCCATCTAAAATCTGAAGTTTTAATATGTTAAAGTAATTAATACAAATAATTATCCACTCAGATTTCTGCAGGGAGGCAAATTAGACGTCTTATTACTAACTAGACCACTGCAGCTCCTGAGGGGAATGGGAAGATTTCTCACATTTTTATATTATTATAAAAGTATGAAAGAGCCATAGCCTTAGGAAACATGCTGTGCCCCTCTTTGTTTTTTTTGTTTTTGACACGGTGCTACTCTGAATCCGGCCTTGCATAGTAGCATGGAGGTACACTTGAATAATATTCTCTTTTAATTTAATTACTAAAATAAGTTTTGGTGGTTGCTCATGGCCCAAGGTTCCTTGGGGGAGGGCATACAAATCCTCATCATTATCTACCGTATTGTCTGCTACCTGTTTTCTACTTTTGCCTGGTATCCATACTTGTGGTGGTCATGCATACTGTGGGGGCTTCCGTAGGATCTGTGCTGTGGGCCTTTAACTTCCCTATGAGCAGCATTTTGCTGAGAACTTGGGACTGCTGGGTGGCCTTATAGCACATCCATCCAATAAGTAGTTGTACAGAAGATTTAACTCACTAGTGCCCATGTACAATGTTACTATCCTCCCTAAGAAATTACATAGGCCCTGGCACTGATTTTGTTGAAATACAGCTTTTTTGTCCAGAAATGGTTGCCATATTCCAGTGGTGTAATATTTAGCTTAGAGGCACAAAGTGGACGCAGGGCAGTGTACTCTTCCAAACCATTAGTCGTGATGGATACTTGGCTTCAGGAGAACCCGGCTCACAGCACTGATCGACCAGCCTGGTCGATCAGCGCCGTGAGCCGGGTTCTCCTGAAGCCACGTATTCATTGCTGTATATGTTCCGGAGGGCAGCAGACGACCTATTCTATACACCATCTCCAATGTTGTGTATGTGATTACACAACCGCCCAGGGTGAGCAGTTAATTATATACTAATCTCACTCTTTGGGTCCAAACAATATTATTCTATGGAGCACTTACTTCCTTATCTCATTAGTCTTGATGACAGTTTTAGTGGGTGCTGTGATGGATAATAGCCAGACACAGGTGGCGGTTTTCATAGGTTATAAATGTAAAATTTTATAGTATAAACAGGAAGCAGGTTTTAAGGGAACCCGTAACTTGGTTTTACCCCATAGAGCTGGTGGCAACACTTTATAGTTGGCAAAATAAGGTTTATCGCCATTTCCGGATGCCCTCCTGCCTCTTCACTATACTGTAGACAATGAGATTTAAAAGTGTCCTGTGCCTTGTGTTAATGAGGCTCTAATAGTCAGGAGTTGTACAACATCACAAAGTAGTCTCCGTATCCTGGACTGTTATCACAACAGATCAGGCTTGGTTTACAGCCCGGGCAAAGCCAATGTCATTGCTCTGCTCCCTGGAGTCTCACGCTAGCCCAGAAGCTGCTTCATGCCTAGGGATATCGCTGTTTTTGGGCTTGCACAACATTTCAGTGAAGAGAGCAATAACTTATGATGCCATGCACCCTGATGACTATTTGAGCCACATTACCATTTGGCATGGGACCTTTTTAAAGCTCATTTTGTACACTATAGTGGATGGGCAGAAAGACCTTTGGACATGGTTAGAAAAATGTGGCAGTCTCTCTACCTATCACATCAGGGCAGAACAAGTATTTTCCTGGCCTCCAAAGCTAGTTTACTCACAGGGCTTGTCTCTTCTTCTTCTCCTGCTTACAGTTTTAATATGCATTTGCTTCCTTGTAATCTTTCTTTCATAACAATAGGTCACAGGAGGCTCGAGTGTCTGTGATCTTTCCTGTGTCATCATGTGGCAGTGCCAGCCCAACATGTCAGTGAGGTCAGACTGTGCCGCAGGAGAACCTCTAGATTGTAGTCTACCTGCTTGCCACTGCCCTCTGTCCCCATATCAACTACTTTCTCCCACCAGGTCCCCAATACTCTCTGCTACCTTCTATGTCTCTCTCCTCCCCTCACATAGCCCCCAACCCCACTTAAAAAAAACTGAAAACAGCTCCCCCCTCCGATGATGTGAACCTGTGCACACGCACACAAAGAAAGGATGTCTAGCACTTTGGTGTAAAATCTTCAGTGCCAAAGGTTTATTAGAGACATGATGCTCCCAACGTTAAACAGACACGGAAATACACATCTCTAACACGTTTTACGTGCAATGCGCTTACTCAAAGAGTCATGATTACTCTGTAATTAAGCGCATAGTGCATGAAACGCATTAGGGATCTGTATGTCCATGTATTTTTAGCGTTGGAAGAATCGTGTCTCTAATAAAGCTTCGGCATTAAAGATTTTACAGCAAAGTGCTGGACATCTTTGCTTCCTTGTGCACCACACTTAAAAGAACCAAATCCCCTATCATTTTCTTTGGCCCCTTCCCTAACAGAGCTCTTGCCACCTTTTGTATTACATGTTAAACAGAGCCCCTACAACCTCCTCACACCCTGTCATCTCCTTCTGTCAAAAGAAAATGCAATGATCCAGCACATAAAACTCAGCTTTATTTCAAATCCAGCAGACAACACAGGTTACAGGTGAAGGTGGTCACGTCAGACACGCTTCTAGCGCATGCGTGCTCTTCTCCTGTGACATTGCCACCTGCAGACTTAAATACTCCTTACCAACGGGGTGGAGTGAAGGGAAGGGCGCCTTGCACCTGCAGACCGCACACGACATTGAACAGTTACAATAGAACACTTGCGATGTTTCATATAAAACATATGTGAAACAACAAAACATAAAACAGTGTTTAAAAATCCTTGCTCAAGAGATTAGAAAAAAACAATGCAGTTTGAATATGTTAATAGTAACACATTAATTCACAGATATTCACGGATATTTAAACCGCAACTTTCTCTTGAGCCCAATGTGAATTGCCAGTAAGCTTCTCTTGCCGCAAGTTTTTCTTTTATGTCACCCTTACGCGGACCTAATTTAACCCCTTAACGGCCAAGGATGATCGCAGTGTCGCACGCTATTAACCCTTTAGACGTGGCGTTCAAAGTTGAACGCCACATCTAAAATGAAAGTGAAAGCTGCCCGGCTGCTCAGTGGGGCTGATCGGGACCACTGCAGTGAAAATGTGGTGTCCCGATCAGCTGGGACACGAGCGGAGGTCCTCTTTCCTTCCTCCGGTGTGTCCCTTCGGTGATTGATTGCTCCAAGCCTGAGATGCAGGCTTGAGCAATCGACCGCCGATAACACTGATCAATGCAAAGCTATGGCTTTGCAGTGAACAGTGTATAAGATCAGTGTGTGCAGTGTTATAGCCTCCTATGGGAGCTATAACATTGCAAAAAAAAAAAAGTGTAAAAAAAAGTTAATAAATGTCATTTAACCCTTTCCCTAATAAAAGTCCAAATCCCCCCCCCCCTTTTCCCATAAAAAAACAAACATGTAGTCATGATTTTTTACAGAAGTACGACAAAATCAAACCTATATAAGTAGGGTATCATTTTAATCGTATGGACCTACAGAATAAAGATAAGGTGTCTTGTTTACCAAAAAATGTATGGCGTAGAAACGGAAGCCCCCAAAAATTACAAAATGGCGTTTTTTCTTCAATTTCGTCACACAATGATTTTTTTTTCCCATTTCGCCATAGATTTTTGGGTAAAATGACTGATGTCACTGCAAAATAGAATTGGTGTCGCAAAAAATAAGCCACATATGGATTTTTAGGTGCAAAACTGAAAGGGTTATGATTTTTAAAAGGTAAGGAGGAAAAAAACGAAAGTGCAAAAATGGGAAAACCCCATGTCCTTAAGGGGTTAATCCACCCCTGAGTGTATTGATATGTATTCTCCATTAACCGGTGCAAGGTTCTGAAGCTGCAAGATATTTGTAAAACCTTCTCATGCTTCTTTCCTGAATGAGAAGAATAACAGATAGAATTTCCTGAGACTATTTCAGTATATGTATAAATTCAATTATAAACCTTTTTAGGAACAGTGACTGAAGTGAATGATTCAATCTGTGTACAGCGCTATGCAATATGTTAGAGGTATATACTGAACAAGAAATAAATACAATTACTTTCTATAGCCATGCAAGACCTTAAGTGACATTAATGCAGTGCCGTAACATCGCTGCTGAAGAAAAATGTTTCAGAAGATATTACCGGCGCCTTTAAACATTTTCGTTATACATAATATACCAGTCCATACCATAAGTGTCTGTTCACATTTGCTAAATTACCTCAGTGGATCCACACCATCTGGAATCAGCGTTTAAAGGGAAAACAGACAGCAAAGTCACCCACACTAACCAGTGGTACTGTCTAGTAGTGTGGGTGACGCTGATTAAGATGCTACCTACCATGCCTTGAAGTGTTATGGTGTTCCTCCATTATGTTCCTAATTGCAATTGCCAATTCCGCAAATGACCAGTCAGTGGCACAGGTGGAGTTACAATTGCGGACTCTGGCACTGTGATGTCTCAGCGCTCGGCCCGATAATACATATTCATACAATCCCCTCTGCTTCCCCGCTCTGTATTTACTCCTACTGTGGATGCGCCGAAGATTCAAAATGGCCGCGGCCGGCCATCAACAGCATATTTTCAGGATTCAAAATCAATTTATATTTTACCCAAAAATTTTGATTTTGGATAGCTAACTATATTACAAATCTATACCTCTAGAGACATTTCTAGATATATATAATTACATTTATTCTTAGTTATTAATAAGATTTGGGCAGAGGTGAAACCCTGGTCTAAGCTATAATTGACTTTTGCAGATAGGGTTAGTTCTCCATCAAATGTACAAAAAGCAAAGAAAAAATGAAGTCACTTATTGTGCAAGAATAAAAGTTTTACTTTTCATTATATAATTTTAAAATACATACATGCATATCAGAAAATATAGAAAGGCTCCACTACAGAGGATCAAGGCAACATCCCCAGCTCAACATGAGTACCAAAATTACAAATTTATAAAACAATGCAGGAGAAGTCATACAGGAGTCATACTAATCCAGAGTTTACATAGTAAGTATAAAAGCCTGGACCATAAGATAAAAATCACATATAAACCAGTACACAGTGTAATGTTCTAATCTGATGGAGCACGGGGATGACGCCACCTCAGGGTTTACTGGTTTGTATGTGATTGTTATTTTTTGGCTGTAGTTCCAATATTTATGCCTAAATGGCCATGGCTTATTCTCTGACTGCAGACAGTTTTGCCACAAAGTGCATATTGTGAAATGTTTAGATAAATTGTATACTTCCAACTTTGTGGCATTATTGGGGGAAGTTATGTTCCTGTTTTTAGCATTAAAGGAAATCTGTCATCAGTGTCATCTGCACTAACCTGTCGGTACAGACAGGTAGTGCAGGTGACACTGATGACAACAGTATTTACCTTGTCCGAGGTGAATCTGGCCCCGACTTGGAGCGTGGGCGGAGCTTAGTGACATCATGCTGCTGTTCTCTGCTGGGTTCCGCTGCTGTGACATCATTAAGCTCCACCCATGCTCCAAGTTGGGCCCGGAGCTGAAGATATCAAGAGAATTGTAGGAGAACGACAGCACGGAATGGGACTAGGTAAGTACCGTTGTCATCAGTGTCACCTGCACTACCTGTCTGTACCGACAGGTTAGTGCAGATGACACTCATGACAGATTTCCTTTAATGCTAAAAACTGGAACATAACTTCCCCCAATAATGCCACAAAGTTGGAAATATACAATTTATCTAAACATTTCACAATGGGCACTTAATGTGCCCCTATATACACAACAAGGTCCATAAAGGTAATGGTTTAAGACCTTACCTCAAATGCTGGGTTCACACACATTGGCCCTGATTTACTAATAATGGAGTGTAGTTTTCTTTGTTGGTTTTGTTTCCCGACCTGTATTTTTCCATGGTATTTACTAGAGATTTCCCTACATTTTGCACTTTTCCCTATATTTTACTTTTTTTTTTTACAACTGCTCTGAGCTGTGGGGTTTTCCAGAGCTCAAATCCACCACATATTCTGTGGAAACCTTAGTAAATATGTTGGGATTTTTCTAAAATGTCTAAGTAAAATGGAGAGTTAATCATTTTTTTTTTGTATTTTTAGTACAAATTCGGTCGCAAACACAATTTGTGGCGCAATGCAACACATTTTGGAGCACAACTCGACAAAACAGGTTGGGTTTACAATTGTTAATTTAGGGCTAATATTCTGGTCAGCATGTGGGTGGAAGCTTTATCAAAACCTGTCCAGAGGAAACATTGCTGAGTTGCCCATAGCATTCATTTTAAACAAGGCCTCTGCAAAATGAAAGAAGCAATCTGATTCATTGCTATGGGCAACTCAGCAATTTTTCCTCTGGACAGGTTTTGATAAATCTCCCACATGGTCCGTATTCTGGACAGTATTTTTCTTACCAAAACCAAGAGTAGGACCAAAACACAAAAAAAGGAGGGGGCGTGGCGTGACGTCACGTTCCCAGTCCCGGAAACCCAGAGGTTTCCGAAACTGGAGACGCAGCCCCGCATAGTATGTGGGTGCTGCAGGGAGATCAGGGGGGGTCCCAGCAGCGGACCCCCCACGATCAGAGATCTTATCCCCTATCCTTTGGATAGGGGATAAGATGTTTTTGCCTGGAGTAACCCCTAAAGGACCATGGCTTCCTTCAGATATGTCCATGCCCAGCAGCATTTCCCTCTGGCGCTGTAGAAAAAGCTGATTGTAGAACTGATCCTATTCATTTGAATTGTACATTTCACATTCATCTTGTATCTCAAGTTGGATGCCGGATGGTGGAACACACAGCATGGTCACCGGACAGGAGAACGCATCTTGCTGCGTTCCCCTGTACATGTTCTGTATTACTCTTTACCTGTGCCAGGGATAGCTGCTTTGGGAAATTGGTGGGTGCCTCCATTTCCTTTTTAAGGACACTGTGTGTACTGTATAGGACCCTGAAGAAGCTCCTGTCCTCTACATAGACAGTAATTTACAGCTTCCAGCAGATCTTTTTGGATGACCTTTTGGGGGCGTCAAAACCAATTATCAGGTTCCCATAGAGTTATGGTCTAAACATTAAATGGTTTTAACTTACAATGGTCGTCCTGGAACCAATATATTGTAACTTGAGGGACCACTGTATGTTTATATATATTTATATATTTATATATATATATATATATATATATATATATATAGAGAGAGAGAGAGATGGAAAAAAGAGGAGTGGAGGAATGTAATTATCTTAATGGGAATAATGAAGTGCTGCTGTCAGGCCGGCTTTAACTATTGCTGTAGACTAAGCGGTCTCCAGATGATGTCATGGATGTGATATGTTCATTAAAAGTAATCTCTTCATCTTTTCTGTCCTCATTTTGTGGTCAGCACTTATTTTAGCCTCCGTTCGCCTCTTGTGACTTCACAGTGATGAATCTGGCAGCCACGGGTAATTCTTAAGAATAAGGCGGTCCTGCCATGGATATTTTTAAACTGATCAATACAATAGATCTCTTGATATAAAAAAATATGAATTCAAATAAGATTGTCTGCCGCCACGTCATTTTTTATCGGAGAAGACTTTCTTAATATCTGACTGCTGTATAATGCATTGCACTTAGAGTCTCTACAAATATACAAGTCACAGCCGCATGAAGTCAAGATTTGGCATATTCATTTTAGTTAATGTTTATCTGTAATTTGAATTTCTTGTTCTCTTGTTAACTTTCTGCAGTGGTGGCGCAAAGCAATTAAAAAATGACAAATTATGTTGTGTCTACAGTATATCTTTGTTATAAGAGCGCACTTCACCTCACAGCCTGCTATCTAACATGCTTGAAAATTAGCTTTGGAGACTGGGAGATTTGGGACCTTTTCTGGAAATGGGTTAACCACTTGTTGCTATGGTTGGTGGCTGATTCACAGAAATAAACGTTAATGAGTAGCTAGCTATAAAGGGTCTTACATATTTATTTTGTACTTGTTGCACCCCTATAACAACCACTGGGTCCAAAACAAGAATATTTTTTGTCTCCACTAAGCTGAGAGCCTGGTCCAATGCAGTTCTACTCTCAGAAAATAATAAAAGCATCCACTAAAGACAACAGTTATCTACTAATTTCATTTGTGAGGCCACAACTATTGATAATAGCTATAAGAGAGCAATGGGTGTGGAGTTGCTGTGCTACCCAACTAGATTGGTTTTGGGCCATGATCACCAGGAAAACCTTTTCATCCTTTATCCCCACTTCAGAATGTGGAAGCTGGACCTAGCTGCTAGAGGGTTCCAGGATGCCTTCCAAGAGTGGTCCTGTAGGCCCAGCAGACTAGATGACAGTGGTGCAACGAATGGAAGTTTTAGGTATAAGTCATTGGCAGGCGGCAAAGTAGCAAAATCAGAAATAGGCAGGAGGATTGTTTCAGGTGGCACAGGTTCATAGTCAATAGTCCAGGTGATACACCGGAGGGTCAATACAGTACACAGGGATCAGGCAGAGCCAGAGTTAGGAGAAACACATTATAATAACACAAATTCACTGAGGATACAAACAAACCTTTGCTATAGAAAACCCCTCTATTGCTCAGACAGTAGAGATTGGACATGGTAGCTAGAGATGAATGAATCGAATCTGACGAATCCAAATCATTACGCATTTCAGGAAAAATTAGCTTTGCAAGGAATGCGAATATCGCCGCAATTCGATCGCATGAATCGCTTCATTAAACTCCATTTAATGTGGTCCAGGCTCCAGGGCATCTAAGATGGCGGCTCCACATGTCAGGACATTGGCAAAGAACGCTGGGAAGGCAGGAACAAGGGTAGGCGGGATGACCAGCCAGCCACCCCTGTGATGTCACAGCCATATATAATTGGCAGCCATCTTGCGGCCAGTCACATCAGCGTTCTATTGCAGAGAGAAAGGGAGAGAGAGCAGCGTGTGTTGCATAGAAAAGCATTTTTAAAGCAGCGATTCCCCTCAAGCCCAAATCCAGCCTAGAAGCAATGATAGGGAAGGGAGGGAGATTGAGAAAGTGGAATTGTGGTTGTATTACAGCAGCAATTCACCTCAAGCCCAAATCCAGCCTAGGAGCAATGATAGGGAAGGGAGGGAGATTGAGAAAGTGCAATTGTGGTTGTATAACAGCAGCAATTCACCTCAAGCCCAAATCCAGCCTAGAAGCAGTGATAGGGAAGGGAGAGAGATTGAGAGAGAAAGTGCAATTGTGGGTGTATTACAGCAGTGATTCACCTCAAGCCTAAATCCAGATTAAAACACTGATAGGGAAGGGAGAGAGATTGAGAAAGAGCAATTTTGGGTGTAGTACACAGCAACTGTGTGCTGCAGTACTGGTGTGTACAACAACTGAAAAGCTAATAGTAGCCAACCAGATAGGGTGAGCAGCGCACTAAAAGCCATAATCACCTGCTATTAGTGCCAAATACTGGTTGAGTAGCGGAGCTATTGCTTTCTATTAAGTGTAACCTGTGCGTCCATAGGTGGTGTACCATTTTGTTCCTGTTATAGTCCTAAGGGCCTAGTTACTGTGAAAGGCCAACCAAAAGTACACACCTGCTGCTATTATAGACAAATACTGATTTAAGCGTAGTGGAGCGTATTGTACTCCCCTCATAAGTGCATGCCACGTACGTATATCTAAGTGGTATACCATTTTGTTCCTGTTATAGTCCTAAGGGCCTTGTTACTGTGAAAGGCCAGCCAAAAGTACACGCCTGCTGCTGTTCTAGACAAATACTGTTTTAAGCGTAGTGGAGCATATTGTACTCCCCTCATATACGCATTAAGTATGTCAGGCAGAGAAGTGCCAGGACATGCACAGAGGAGTGGCAGAGGCCTAAATTCATCAGGCGCAGGCAGAGGTCGCAGCAGACTAGGGCCGAGTGGCAGCAGGAGTCGCAGCAAGAGGCCTTAGCTCCTGGTATCAGCTAGCGGTTGTGTCTTGACCAGCAACCCATCTGCTGTCATTGACTAGTTAACTCGGTTATACACTTCAACACAAGTGACATCTGACACCCCCAGTCAACAGTTGGTGGGTTCCTCGGACACAACCATCAGTTGGCATGGCCCGGGAGCAGTCCCTGCCCTCCAATTGCCTCTGTCCTATGCTGTTCCCTCCCACATAGAAGAATCCTATGCTGTGGGTTCAGCTCCACTTTTTAGTCAGGACAATCTACTAGCGGACAGTCAGCAGCTACTCCCCAGCCAAAAAGTGGAGGAGACATCCCTCGCTTCCTTCACTAGGCGGGCAAGTAGTGATGAGGAGAGTGGCGTGGTAGGTGGTGTTGGGAACTTTCAGGCTACTGAAGCACACACTGTTGAGGAACCTGAGGAGGACATCAGTGATGAGCAGACACAACTCGATGATGATGAAGCTGATCACACTTGGGAGCCGGGTGCAGAATGGGCTTCATCATCATCAGGAGAAGAGGGTGGCAGGTTGCCCATGATGCAGCAGTTGAGCCAGCAAGGTGGTAGCATGGTTGGGTGGCAGCAGTGGGAAATTTGGAGCCAAACATGCCCGGGGTAGACCACCTTCTTCGCGGCTGCCTACCTGCCCGGCTGGTAGTGGAACAGGGGTCCCTGGAGTCGGAGGCAGCAGCAGTCAGTCAGTGCAGACTGTTGGGGGGAAAATCAGCTACTCTGTGGTGTGACAATTTTTCATCAAGTATCCGGAGGATGTTAACATGGCCACATGCAATTTAAATAAAAATATCTCTATTCTTTTCAATTGTGAGGCCCTTTGGTCTCGTTAGGCAGCCACCACCTCCCGGCTGTGTAATTCTGTCACCATATGGTGTCCTCTTGCTGCTGCCAGCTCCAGGCTTGGTCATTCTGCCACATTTTGGTCTCCTCATGCTGATGCCACCTCCAGGCTGTGTCATTGTGCTGCCATGTGGTCTCCTCATGCTGCTGGCACATTCCGTAATTTTTTTTATGTTAATCTATTTAAAATCTTTAAATTATAAAATATATCTTTAATCTTTTCAATTGTGAGGCCCTATGATCTCCTCTTGCTGCTGCCACCTCCAGGTTTGGTTATTCGGCGACTATATTGTCTCCTTATGCTCCTGCCACCTCCAGGGTGTTTCATTGTGCCACCATGTGGTCTTCCCATGCTGCTGGCACATTACATAAAAAATGTAAATAATACATTTGAATTAAAATGCCCCTCCAGCTTAACATGTGTTCATGGCATGTAGGTGCCACGCTGTTCTCCGCATGGTTTGCCTTGGCAAACAGAGTCACAAAGGGGAGAAACTGCTAAAAGTCATTCATGAAGAAATCAAATCATGGCTTACTTCACGAAAACTGGAAATGGGAACTATGGTGACCGACAACGGGAAAAACATCTTGTCTGCCCTGCTTCAAGGAAGCCTGAGCCATGAGCCCTGCACACATGTTCAATTTGATTGTCAAGCGGTTCCTGAAGTGTCCCCCCCCTCTGCAAGACATCCTAACAATGGGAAGAAAACTTTGCATGCACTTCAGCCACTCGTACACCGCAAAGCACACCCTCCTTGAACTGCAGTGTCAGAACAGCATTCCCCAACATAGTCTGATTTAAGACGTTTTCACACATTGGAATTCCACCCTCCATATGTTGGACCGATTATATGAACAGAGAAAAGCCATCACCAATTTCTTGATGATCAAAGCGGATAGGGGGACTCCCCTGTGTAACTTCAATGTCAACCAATGGCAGCTCATACGTGACACCTGCTGTTTGCTCAGGCCCATTGAGGAAGCCACATTATTAGTAAGTCACCAGGATTACGGGATGAATGACGTCATTCCACTGCTTAATATCCTACAACACGTGTTGGAAACCATGGCTGGTCAGGGCACTGGAGACGTGGCACCTACATCTCGAGGCCACATGAGTCCTGTGGGGGCTGAACTGGAGGAGGAGGGGGAGGGGGACAGTGGAGCACAGGCAAGGTTTTGCGAAATGGGTGGTTTTTATAGTCATCTGACAGGAGAGGAGGAGCAGGAGCAGGCTGTAGAGATACAGGGTGATGAGGACCCAGACACACCGTGGCCATGTGGTCTTCTCATGCTGCTGGCACATTAATTAAACATTATTATGTTAATCTATTTTAAATTTTCTATTTAAATAAAAAAAAATATCTTTAATCTTTTCGATTATGAGGCCCTATGGTCTCATCAGGCCGTGGCCACCTCGAGGCTGGGTCGTTCAGCTACTATATGGTTTCCTCTTGCTGCCGCCAAATCCAGGCTGTGTCATTCTGCCACATTATGGTCTCCTCATGCTGCTGCCACCTCCAGGCTGTGTCATCGTGCCTCCATATGGTCTCCTCATGCTGTTGGCACCTTAAATTAAACTTTTACAAGTTTAATCTATCTAAAATGTTCAATTTAAATTTTACAAAATATCTTTAATCTTTCTATTGTGAGGCCCTGTGGTCTCGTCGGGCTGCTGCCACCTCTAGGCTCTATCATTGTGCCGCCATCTGACTCCTTGTTATATTGGGTTTTGTGGTCAGACAGTATTAGTTCAAAGTAAATGCTTCAAGCACCTGGGACATTAAACTTGTGGCGCTGAGAGGCAGGGGCTTGAACAGGTGGTAGCTCGCCTGGCGGAGGACCCTCAGCTCAATTTTAAGATATAATTACGAGCTTTTTCACTGCAGCCACTTCTAGGTTTATGCGCCCACTTTTCCAACAGCAAGGTAGCTGAATATGCTCCTTTCCAAGTTGCTGCTACTGCAATCCCTCCCTTTTCAAGTGGACATTCAGAGCATGGGGGTGCGCTGAGAGGCAGGGGCAGGGACACGTGGCAGCTGGCCTTGCGGCGGACCGCCAGCTCGATTTTAAGATACAACTAGGAGCTTTTCTATAGTTTACACTGCAGCAATTATACACTATTGGAGTTGATATTACCGCGGCGGCTGGCACCAAACTTGCCCTCCAATGGGTCCTCAATAGAGATGAGCGTATCAAATTAGACAAATCAAATCTTTAAAAAATTCACTCCTCTCTAGTCGTTGTCATCATATATTACCTCTGGAATTACCACAAGAATCCAATGAAACAGGTTGGAGTGATAACAATGAACCATAACTGAT
Source organism: Hyla sarda (assembly GCF_029499605.1). Lineage (NCBI taxonomy): Eukaryota > Metazoa > Chordata > Amphibia > Anura > Hylidae > Hyla > Hyla sarda. Next base: position 216,205,234 of record NC_079194.1, read on the forward strand.
TAAATGAAACATTTGCAGTTCCACACAGAGTAAGACAGTAGGGGTGGGGGAGGGAGCTGAGAGGCAGGGGCTGGAACAGGTGGTAACTTGCCTCATGATGGACCGCCAGCTCGATGCTCAAAAAAGGATTAAAAAAAAATTCTAATAAATTCAAATTAAATTAAATAAAAAATACATAAAAAATATCTCTTTAATCTCTTCAATTGTGACGCCATATGGTCAGTGATTCTAATAGCGATGCCTGTAATCTGCATGTCATACTGAATAACAGTATTATTTCACTAACACAGCACACTCCCTATGCGTGTTACGACAAGACAAAGTGTTCTACACCCCTATTGAGGCTCTATGTAGGCCAGAAATAGCAATTTTTAATAGCGATTCGCCACAAGTAAATTCAGACCAAAGCACATTTTTCGGAAAATTCGGCAAATCGTCCGAATCAAATTTTTCAAAAAATTCGCTCATCTCTAATGACAGCCTTTAAGGGATAATGGAAGGAAAAACTATTTTTTTCCTGAAAGTTAAACAGATTTGTAAATTACTTCTATTCTAAATCTTAATCCTTCCAGTAGTTATCAGCTGCTGAAGTTGAGTTGTTCTTTTCTTTTTGACAACAGTGCTCTCTGCTGATACCTCTGCTTGTCTTAGGAGCTGTCCAAAGCATTAGAGGTTTGCTATGGTGATTTTCTCCTACTCTGGACAGTTCCTGAGACAAGCAGGGGTGTCAGCAGAGAGCACTGTTGTCAGACAGAAAAGAAAAACTCAACTTCAGTAGCTGATAACTACTAGAAGGATTAAGATTTTTTAATAGAAGTAATTTACAAATCTGTTTAACTTTCTGGAGCCAGTTGATATAAAAAAAAGTTTTTTCCTGGAATACCCTTTTAAATATGAAATTCTGAGCAGGACAGGTGGGGCAGAGGTTTCAGATGTGCACCATGCCACTATAAGCCAAAGAGAGAGGATGGGCTTCCAATAGGCCAGAGCAGAACAGCTTAACAGCACGAAACAGAAAGAGCATGGGAGGAGGTTGTCTGGGCCCGATGGTGGTAAGGTGAGCCGGTGATCATGTCTGCCAAGAGGTGTTATACAACACTGGGGAACAGCCGCTGGCATTCCAATAGCTTCTGATTGCAGGGTTTTGAAAATGAACTGGTTTGGGTGGAGGTGGGTGTCATGTACAATGAGACAAGGTAGATAAAATTAAGTTGGTGCATTACTCTCTTACTCAGATATTTGCTGTTATATATGAGACAAAATGTTGGGGAAATAGATGATGTAGCTCTGGGTGCAGGTTTCAAGATTAAGTAAACACCACCTCTTTGAGAAGACCAACAATTATGCAGACCAGATTTCCTGTGAGCCAATTTCAGTTCCACCAAATATTATGTATCCATATGAAACAGCAAAGTATCTCCAGCAACCTTGAGCTTCAGTAAAAAATATAGCTTTATTGGAAACTTATAAAATAGTATCCAACCTCCATGTGAATAGGTAAAAAGGTCTGACGTGTTTCGGCTGCAGCCTTAATCATAGACCATATATTATGTATATTGGCCATATGCTTTGAGAAGACCACCCCATAAAAGAACACTTTTCTATGCAATTTTGGGTGGCCTAAAAGAGGTTTCACTTTTAAATTTTTTTTTTTTTGTAATAACAATTTCAGTATTTATATGGCTGTACATAGATTGTCATTATTCACATCAGTCCCTCGTCATCACTCACATGGGTCCATGTCCCTAGTGGGGCTAACTGTACATAAATTGTTGTCACTCCCATAGGTCCCTGTCCTTAGTGGGGCTCACTGTACATAGATTGTTATCACTTACATTGGTCCTTAGTGGGGCTCACTGTACATAGATTGTTGTCACTTACATCAGTCCCTGTCCCTAGTGGGCCTCACTGTACATAGATTGTCATCACTCACATCAGTCCCTGTCCCTAGTGGGGCTCACTGTACATAGATTGTCATCACTCACATCAGTCCCTGTCCCTTGTGGGGCTCACTGTACATAGAATGTTGTCACTTACATCAGTCCCTGTCCCTAGTGGGGCTCACTGTACATATATTGTCATCACTCACATCAGTACCTGTCCCTAGTGGGGCTGGCTGTACATAGATTGTCATCACTTACATTGCTCCTTAGTGGGGCTCACTGAACATAGATTGTTGTCACTTACATCAGATCCTGTCCTTAGTGGGGCTCACTGAACATAGATTGTTGTCTCTTACATCAGTCCCTGTCCTTAGTGGGGCTCACTGAACATAGATTGTTGTCTCTTACATCAGTCCCTGTCCTTAGTGGGGCTCACTGAACATAGATTGTTGTCTCTTACATCAGTCCCTGTCCTTAGTGGGGCTCACTGTACATAGAATGTTGTCACTTACATCAGTCCCTGTCCTTAGTGGGGCTCACTGTACATAGATTGTCATCACTCACATCAGTCCCTGTCCCTTGTGGGGCTCACTGTACATAGATTGTCATCACTCAAATCAGTCCCTTTCCCTAGTGGGGCTCACTGTACATAGATTGTCATCACTCACATCAGTCCCTGTCCCTAGTGGGGCTCACTGTACATAGATTGTTATCACTTGTATCAGTCCCTGTCCCTAGTGGGACTCACTGCCCATAGATTGTCATCACTCACATTGGTCTCTAGTGGGGCTCACTGTACATAGATTGTAATCAGGGCCGGCCTTAGGGGTGTGCGAGCTGTGCGGCCGCACAGGGCGCCATAGCAACAGGGGTGCCGGGCGGCCGACACAACTCGCACCAGGAAAATGTAATTTGTATTGCCCGACGTCCAGTTACGGTGTGAGGTGCCGGGCAGGTAACTTCTTCAGACATTCAGCGCTGCTTCGGGCAAGCAGCGCTAAATGCCGGAGTAATGAAGAAAACTGTGCCCTGTAGCGGAATGTGACCCTCTGCACAGGGACACAGTTTTCTGCTTTGCAGGCCGCTCCCTCTCATTCCATTCCCACTACCCTCCCTCAACTGTGTCCCTATGCGGAGGGTCACATTCCACTTCAGGGCACAGTTTTCTTCATTGCACAGGGAGGTTTCACTTACTCCGCCCTCCTCCGCGTCTCTGGTTGGCTGGCCGGCCCGAGTCTGAAGAGGGACGTCGTACATGTGACGTCCCTCCTCAGACCCGCACAGGAGGACGTCAGTGACATCACTCATCAGGCCGATGCCGGAGAGAAGAACGAAGCGCAGGACAGGTAAGTGTGTCTATGTTTGTGTGCATGTGTGTGTGTGGGTGTCTGTCTGTCTATGTGTGTGTGTGAGTGTCTGTGTGTGTGCATGTGTGTGTGTGCATGTGTGTGTGCATGTGTGTGTGGGTGTCTGTCTGTGTGTGCATGTGTGGGTGAGTCCGAAGGGGGGGGGGGGGAATCTGCTTCTACCTAATGTGGGGAACCTGCTTCTACATAATGTGGGGAACCTGCTTCTACCTAATGTGGGGAACCTGCTTCTACCTAATGTGGGGAACCTGCTTCTACCTAATGTGGGGAACCTGCTTCTACATAATGTGGGGAACCTGCTTCTACCTAATGTGGGGAACCTGCTTCTACATAATGTGGGGAGCCTGCTACTACCTAATGTGGGCAATCTGCTACTACCTAATGTGGGGAACCTGCTACTACCTAATGTGGGGAACCTGCTACTACCTAATGTGGGGAACCTGCTACTACCTAATGTGGGGAACCTGCTTCTACCTAATGTGGGGAACCTGCTTCTACATAATCTGGGGAGCCTGCTACTACCTAATGTGGGGAACCTGCTACTACCTAATGTGGGGAACCTGCTTCTACCTAATGTGGGGAACCTGTTTCGACCTAATGTGGGGAACCTGTTACTACCTAATGTGGTGAACCTGCTACTACCAAATGTGGGGAACCTGCTACTACCTAATGTGGGGAACCTGCTACTACCTAATGTGGGGAACCTGCTTCTACCTAATGTGGGGAACCTGCTACTACTACCTAATGTGGGGAACCTGCTACTACTTCCTAATGTGGGGAACCTGCTACTACTACCTATTGTGGGGAACCTGCTCCTACCTAATGTGGGGAACCTGCTACTACCCAATGTGGGGAACCTGCTACTACCTAATGTGGGGAACCTGCTTTTACCTAATGTGGGGAACCTGCTACTACCTAATGTGGGGAACCTGCTACTACCAAATGTGGGGAACCTGCTTCTACCTAATGTGGGGAACCTGCTTCTACCTAATGTGTGGAACCTCTTCTAACTAATGTGGGGAACCTGCTTCTACCTAATGTGGGGAACCTGCTTCTACCTAATGTGGGTAACCTGCTTCTACCTAATGTGGGGAGCCTGCTTCTACCTAATGTGGAGAACCTGCTACTACCTAATGTGGAGAACCTGCTACTACCTAATGTGGGGAACCTGCTACTACCTAATGTGGGGAACCTGCTACTACCTAATGTGGGGAACCTGCTTCTAACTAATGTGGGGAACCTGCTTCTACCTAATGTGGGGAACCTGCTACTACCTAATGTGGGGAACCTGCTACTACCTAATGTGGGGAACCTGCTTCTAACTAATGTGGGGAACCTGCTTCTACCTAATGTGGGGAACCTGCTACTACCTAATGTGGGGAACCTGCTACTACCTAATCTGGGGAACCTGCTTCTACCTAATGTGGGGAACCCGCTACTACCTAATGTGGCGAACTATACTGCACCTAATGTGGGGGAATTATACTGCCAACCTAATGTGGGGGAACTATACTGCACCTAATGTGGGGGAACTATACTGCCAATCTAATGTGGGGAAACTGTACTGCAGCTAATGTGGGGGAACTATACTGCACCTAATGTGGGGAACTATACGGCACCTAATGTGGGGGAACTATACTGCACCTAATGTGGAGAACTATACTGCACCTAATGTGGGGGAACTATACGGCACCTAATGAGGGGAACTGTACTGCACTTAATGTGGGGAACTGTGCTGCACCTAATGTGGGGAACTATACTGCACCTAATGTGGGGGAACTATACTGCACCTAATGTGGTGAACTATACTGCACCTAATGTGGAGAGCTATACTGCATCTAAAGTGGGGGAACTATACTGCATCTGATTAAGCGGGGCAGGAGACTGATGAAGGGGTACATGGGACTGATTAAGGGGGCAGAAGACTGATTAAATATTAAAAAAAAATATTTGTCACATTGTCATAATATTTGACAATATTTTTCCTCTTTGTGTACGTTTATGGGGGGGGGGGGCGCCACAAGGCTAGCTCGCACAGGGCGCCTTAACACCTAAGGCCGGCCCTGATTGTCATCACTCACATCAGTCCCTGTCCCTAGTGGGGCTCACTGCCCATAGATTGTCATCACTCACATTGGTCCCTAGTGGGGCTCACTGCCCATAGATTGTCATCACTCACATTGGTCCCTAGGGGGGCTCACTGCCCATAGATTGTCATCACTCACATTGGTCCCTAGTGGGGCTCACTGTACATAGATTGTCATCACTCACATCAGTCCCTTTTCCTAGTGTGGCTCACTGTACATAGATTGTCATCACTCACAATTACGGTGTCCATTTTAGGTCATCGTCAGTCGTCAGCCATACCTCCGTCCTCAGGCAAAACAATGTCCCGCCTCCTCACTCGGACCAATCGCCGTCAGTCGCAGCCGCAACTCCGTCCTCCATCAGGCAAAACAGCGTCCCGCCTCCTCCCTCGGACCAATTGCCATCAGTCGTCAGCCGCAACTCCGTCCTCCATCAGGCGAAACGGCATCCAGCCTCCTCCCTCACACCAATCGCTGTCATCCTTCAGCCACAACTCCCTCATCCGAAAGTCCCTCATCCAAAACGCTGTCATGCCTCAGACGATTCTCCCTCAGACACAACTTCCTGCCGCATTGCAGAGCCGACACTGCACGGCACTGTATAGCAGACCCGACATTGAATAGCATGTAAAACAGAACACGTATAAAAGAGAGCCGACACTGACTCGGCTCTGCTACACGGCAGGAAGGTTTTTCGTCTGAGGGATGATTGAGTTTTGGATGAGAGACTTTAGGATGACAAAGGAGGGAAGAGGGAGTTGCGGCTGATGCATGACGGAGATTGGTCCGAGGGAGGAGGTGGGACGCTGTTTCGCCTGACGGAGGTACGGCTGACGACTGACGTCCTAAAATGGACACCGTACACATTGATCCCTATTGGGGCTTATTGTACATAGATTGTCATCATTCACATTGGTCCCTATCTCTAGTGGGACTCACTGTACATAGATTGTCATCACTCACACCGGTCCTTGTCCCTAGTGGGGCTCACTGTACATAGATTGTCATTACTCACACCGGTCCTTGTCCCTACTTAGGCTCACTGTACATTGATTGTGATCACTCACACCGGTCCTTGTCCCTACTTAGAGTAGAGAGAGAGAAAAAAGTGGAGAGAGGACAGCGCCTCGTGTGATACCGTAAAAACAATGGACCCCAGTTGGAAACCCTGGCAGGGTAAACTCTCACCTGGTGACCCTCTTGAGGGTTATGCGTATCTCCCCATTTCCAGGGGTGTTGGAAGTGTCCGTGCTGCAGCCGAGGTGCCTTGACTGGTATCCTATGCAGGAACCCGTAGGATAATGGATTATGGAGAGAAAAAGGAGGCCCTTAGGTCCGGCGCTGCTTGGACCAAGCAGCGCCGGACCTAAGGGCCTCCTTTTTCTCTCCATGATCCCTTGTCCCTACTTAGGCTCACTGTACATTGATTGTGATCACTCACACCGGTCCTTGTCCCTACTTAGGCTCACTGTACATTGATTGTGATCACTCACACCGTTCCTTGTCCCTACTTAGGCTCACTGTACATAGATTGTCATTACTCACACCAGTCCTTGTCCCTACTTAGGCTCACTGTACATTGATTGTGATCACTCACACTGGTCCTTGTCCCTACTTAGGCTCACTGTACATAGATTGTCATCACTCACACCGGTCCTTGTCCCTACTTAGGCTCACTGTACATTGATTGTGATCACTCACACCGGTCCTTGTCCCTAGTGGGGCTCACTGTACATAGATTGTCATCACTCAAACCGGTCCTTGTCCCTAGTGGGGCTCACTGTACATAGATTGTCATCACTCACACTGCTCCTTGTCCCTAGCTGGGCTCACTGTACATAGATTGTCATCACTCACACTGGTCCTTGTCCCTAGTGGGGCTCACTGTACATAGATTGTCATCACTCACACTGGTCCTTGTCCCTAGTGGGGCTCACTGTGCATAGATTGTCATCACTCACACCGCTCCTTGTCCCTAGTGGGGCTCACTGTACATAGATTGTCATCACTCACATTGGTCCTTGTTCCTAGTTAGGCTCACTGTACATAGAGTGTCATCACTCACACTGGTCCTTGTCCCTAGTGGGGCTCACTGTACATAGAGTGTCATCATTCACATTGGTCCTTGTCCCTAGTTAGGCTCACTGTACATAGAGTGTCATCACTTCAAATTCTGCGCATCATATATATATGCAGGATACTGTGCATGTGAATACACCCTTAAGGAGCATGCTGCAAAGTTACATAACCAAGAACATCTAAAACTAAAAAATTACTTGATCATGTATATGGCATCATGTGGGATTATTAGGGCCCTATCCAGTGTCTTGCTGCTCCATGCTTGCTTCAAATAATCTATTGGATATTGTTTCCTATTATTTCAGTGAGTGCATCAAATGGAGGTAGAAATGTATTAGAAAAAATATTATTATTCAAATAAACTGCTGCAGGATGTGATTTTTTTTTTTTTTAGCTTATTTTATTCTATCGAGTACTAGGAAATAATTTGCTGTGGATAAAAATGGTGCACCATACAATAGCCACAAGGTGGTGCTGTTTTCTGTCTTACATATCCTAAACCAGTGTGTTCCAAATAGTTTGTCTCTAACGGTTGCAAAACGACAACTCCCAGCATGCACGGACAGCCGAAGGCTGTCCGGGCATGCTGGAAGTTGTTGTTTTGCAACAGCTGGAGACACACTGTTTGGAAAACACAGTCCTAAACTAAAGTATAGATGGAACTAATGTGTGTCCATACAATGAATAAAAACATTTACAGAAGTCACTTTTAAGCGGTTGCCGTCTGATTCCTGTAGCTGAGGGCGTTAATAGCCGACATGTGGCGATTGCTGCGGGCAGCTATTAACCCTTTAGATCACCGCTGTCAAAGTTGACAGTGGCGTCTAAAGGGACATTCAAACCATCCCTGGTGGTCCAGTGGGGTGGATCCCCCCCTACAGCATGATATACTACAGAGGAAGTAGTGTATTTCTCTCCAGTCTGTCCACATTGCTCTCTGCTGACACCTCTGTCCATATCAGGACATTATCCAGAGCAGGATAGGTTTGCTATGGGTGTTTGCTCCTATTCTGGACAGTTCCTAAAATGGACAGAGGTGTCAGCAGAGAGCACTGTGGTCAGACAGAAAAGAAATTCAAAAAGAAAAAAACTTTAACTTTCTAGCACCAGTGGATTTGAAACCATTTGTTTTCCCCCGGAGTATCCCTTTAAGTCAAGGATTAGCATAGGGTTCTCCTGACACCTGTTCTGACAGGTGAGGCAGCCGACAGCCACTGCATCAGGATGAAAAATTGATGTATAGGTAACAAGGCATGTGCACCACTCTGTATTTATTCCTAGGGTGTTATGGAAACAGATGAGGATTCGAGGATAACTCACATAAAAATGAATAGAGAGAGTGATGCACATACATCTGGATGCAGTGGCCCCCAATGTGGAGAAAAGGAGTCTAACTCCGTGGAGCGGCTTTAAAAACATCTTGTGTTAATGCAGTTAACCCTTACATCATTCTTGCCTCCAGTTCACATTTGTTGCTTTTAGCAAACATATGAGAAGCTGTTTGTAGAGCTTGTAGTGCTGAGCTTCTTCAGTAGTATGCTTGTATGGGGGTTAAGTTTTACTGTGTATGGGTAGGGTCACACGTAACGGATCTGCAGCGTATTTTCTGCTGCAGATCCGCCGGTGACCCGACCCTATAGTGTGCTTCCAGTTGTTTCCCCACTGTGTGCTGCTCGCTGTGGCAATCTGCTGCTACGAGCAACCACACAGGGACCTGCGAGCCGCCGCGTGCATTTGCAGTGTACTCACAGACATCACGGATCGGGCTCGATGTCTGAGTACACTGTGCATACAGGCGGCAACTCGCTCGTCCCTGTTTGACTGTTTGTTGTGACGGATTGCCGCTGCAAGCAGTACACAGGGGAAGGGGGGACGGCTGGAGGTACACTGTAGGGTTGGTTTACTGGCGAATCCGCAGCGTAAAATGCGCTGCTGATCCGTTACATGTGACCCTACCGTTAAATTGTGTCTTTTACACCTGTGTCTGCCTGCCGTTTATTTTTGGTGGGCTGCTACAAGTGGGGTTGCCCATGAACGAATATGTGACTGGTGGCCAGAAAGTGGGGATTTCTAGCTTCCAGTAGGGTGTATGATAGTGCCTGGCATCTCTGCGGCCCAAGGAAAGCACAATGATGACATGGGGCCGGTGCTGGGGCCTTAAGAGTCGCAATGTGGATCTGCCATGGGAAGAGCATGGCAAATATAATAAAAGAAGGTGCTAACAGGAATGGCATGGAGGAGGGCTGTGGTCTCATGTACAGTCAGGGATACCCGCTATGAGTATGTAGTTACAGGCCTGAATAATCCCATACAAGTCATGGCAGATGGCAGGAGAGACTGTGAGCAGTGAACGCGTTAGGAATTTAGTTGTATGGAAGGATTGTGATTTATCCCCTGTCTATGGTTTTGCAACTTATTGTGATGTTTCTGTAATTTTTCAACTTAAAGGAGTATTCCCATCTGCAACAATAGAGCTGCATTTACCATTTGGCAATCATGGGCCTGTACCTAGGGCAGCAGTGTTGAGTGTTTAGATAAATCCAGAACTTCTGTTAAATTTCCCTGCAGATCCACAGGCGCTAACTTTGCTGTGAATTTGGGATTGATCTCACCATTTTCTGTTTATAGGAGTGAGATCCACAGTTCATCTGCAACTAAATCCTCATGTAACTAATTGCTGCGTATTTGTGACAGATGTGCATGAGTAAATTCTGACGCTTTTCACTCACCTTGTGTACATATGGTTGCCTTGGTTACTGAATACCGAGTGACAGACTCATCACAGATGGCTCCAGGCACCCTACACAAGCCTTAGAGCTGTCTGTGATTTTTCTTTATTCATACTGTAGGGGATGAGGGAGTGGGGCAGCATGGTTGTCAATGTCCCAATGCTGCTATGAGTGGTTGCATAAACAACATCGGGAGTATTCACGTTCAGGCTGCCTGATCTAATGTTATCAGAGGGCTGCTGGCATGAACTGCCTATCTAATTTGAATGTACTGCCCCTTCTCCCCGCCCAAATCAGGAAGTGATAGGGGGATGGAGCGATACAGAAAGCAGGAAACACGAAGTGGACAAACCCTTGTGCTTTCCTGTGTTAGCTGATGTGGCAGGCATGGGTTTTCACCATTCTGATTCCAATCCTCTGGCTTTGCAGAGAGAGGTGGTAGAGTCTTATCACTCTGCACATAATGATCAAATAACCTTTTAACCATTGATGACAATGCAGTCCAGGCGGATTTACGCCAACAGAATGAATGTGTTCATTCTTTTGTTGGAGATTGGATTTAGAAAATTCCTTTCCAGAAATTCTGCAGTGTGCACTGTACAGCAGATTCTTATTGAATACAAAAGGAGGCTGCTGCATCGGAATTTCAGAGCAAAATTTCTCTGCTCCGAAATTCTGTGGCGTGAATGTAGCCTTACCAGTTTTAGAAAATATTTGGCAACCCTAGATGAAATGTGAATTCCAAGAATGTTTAGGGATCTGAGAAGCATAAAGAAATAGGGTGTTGAAATAGCAGTGAAGCCAGTGCTATTACAGTTTGAGGTAATCTGAGCCGCGCCGGGGAAGCCCGGCTTTCTGACGCCTATTTACAGCTGATTACCTTAGTATGAAAGTATTCATCCCGCTGCTGTCATTATAAGCTGCAACTCCTTCTTTATGCTAAATAAAGAACATATTTAACCTTGCACATGTAGTATTGAAATGCCCATGGTGCTTTCTTCCCTTCTGTGTGAATGTTTATTTTTTAGACTTGTGACAGTGATCATTTTGAAGGCAGAGCTTCTTTAATAACTTCACGCATTCTAACATACATGTATTTTAGGTCATGGTGCCTTTACAATCACCAGGTAGAGCGCAATTGTTATAGCTGCCACCTTGTGCTAATAGCACTTGAATTGCAGTGCTGCCATATAAAGGGGCTCATTTTGTCATATTCCTCTACACCTTGTTATCCTAATTTACGGTTGAGATGGTTTATTACTGGCATCACTGGACTCACAGCAAACCTTAAACGGGTTATCAAGTTTATCCTGCGCAAATGTGATGCTAAGTTTTAGGCTGTAGATTTCAATACATACTAAATGATTGAACACCGCATCAAATATGTACAGGATACCAAGAGACCGCGTGTAATGCTACCATTCCCCTGTCCCAAACATGCAGCTAGGCACTCCCCCCAAGATATACCCATGTGTTAAAGGGGTATTCCAGGCAAAAACATTTTATGGGAGGGGCCATCACGCCCCCTCCCATAGACATGAATGGAGGGGGCGGGGCATGACGTCATGTCCCCAGTCCCGGAAACCTGGAGGTTTCCGAAACTGGAGATTCAGCACCCGCATAGAATGTGGGTGCTGCAGGGAAATCGCGGGAGGTCTCAGCAGCGGGCCCCCACGATCAGACATCTTATCCCCTATCCTTTGGATAGGGGCTAAAATATTTTTGCCCGGAATACCACTTTAAATAACTCACGCAACAACTTTGTAATTTTTGATGGATGTGGGGGTCAGCCACAGCTTTATTTAACGATAAATTAACAATGGTGTAAATACCTCAACTTATTCAACCTCCCATAGGTTGACAACCAGGGGAAGCACACAGCCAGCTGCCGGCCTTAGCCAACAGGCATATCAGCCTTCCACCTCCGCTTTTCCATAGATTTTTTCTCTCTTCTACTGCCAGCTGTACTTTAATAACAAAAGAAAAACAATGAGAAAACAACACAATCAATCACAAATTGAGGTCCAAAAACACAAATAGTCACAACAATAGCCTTTTCACTTTCTCATTTCACCTTTTTTTTTATTTTTATAAATGTTCATTTCTTTTGTAATAAGTATAATTTGCTTTTATCTTTTTTTTTTTTTTAACACTTTATTTATAAAGGTTTTGATTAAGAAGTCAGGTATAAGGACATAGCAATGCCCAATACAAAACTGTAATAACCAGTAAACACACAATAATAGGGAATACAAAGGGATAGTCACACCAAGGGGAAGACAAGACAACGGAAAGAGGGCATAAGAGGGGAACAAAGAGCACACTTCATTGATGATACGGATTATAGCACAATCACAGGTATGTACACTTAGTAATTACAAAAACAATTATTAGGCAGTACAAGGTCGGCACTCTGGACTGTGAGTCCCATATATAAGGGCATCCAACCCAATGTGAGCGTGGATAGTGTCAACGTCCAGAATAGTAAATCTTAAAGAAAGCGAGATTTAAACAAGAATTTTGTGACCTAGCGGGTCTGTCTTTTGAGTCCAGAGCATAGACATTTATTCCACTTATGGAGGAAGTCCATCTCCTTACCAATTTTATGGACCATGGGTCTCTCCATTGTGCAGGAAAAGTTCACTTTAGCTACCAACATGGAAATGTCCGGAGTGTCTTTAGTTTTCCAAAGAGATGCTATCAGGGTGCGGGCCGTTGTAAGGATGAAAAGCAATGGTTCTAATGTCCACAGGTAAGTCTTGCACATTCAAAGAAAGTAGGGCATGCTTGGACCCCAAGGTAGCTTATAATCCAGAGTTTTGGTAAGCAGGTGGAAAACTTTGACCTAAAACGGAGCAAGTGTACTGCAAGACCACCAGACATGATAGAAGGTCCCCACCTGGTCGCCACACCTCCAGCATGTGGGATTAGTTTGTGGGTATATTTTTGATAGACGATCAAGTGTATAGTACCACCTGTACATGAGTTTGCGAGCCGATTCCACATGGTGCATTTGGAGAGTTGAAAAGGTAAGGTATATATAGAAGACCATTGATCCTCCATTATTGGGATACCTAAGTCTCTTTCCTACGTAGTTTTAAATGGGTAGACAGTAAGGGCTTACAATTGCAGTAGGTGACGGTATGACTGAGATTACCCCCTTTACTCCAACTCGGTGAGTGAAATAAGAGGTATACAATATGTCACCACTCCAGGATGGTCAGGAATGGTACGAAAGAAAGTTCTTGAGTTGTAGAAACATGTAGAAGTCGTTCTTTGGTACTGAGTTTTTGGACTTAATTGTGTCAAAGGGTAATAGTGTTCCCTGTGCGCTCATGTCACCTAGTTGCCTAGGAATGAAATGCCCAGTGCCTGCAAGTTAGAGAAGTTAACATGAGGTAAGAGCAACTGTATAATGAAGAAGGGGTTGGAAGAGAAGGAAATAGGGGAGAGCAGGTTGGAGGAAATAGCAAACAGCCATATATCGAGGCCAGCAGAAATAGTTGGACTGAAGGTGGGTATGGTAGAATTGAAGATAAGTAAAGACAAAAAGGACTCCAATGCAGCACCATGACTAAGGACCCTTAGCTGGTCCGAAACGCGTCGGTTGACGTGGGTTTTAACTCACTGAGCACTTTTGTCTTTTTCTATGTTTATTTGGACAATGGACATTTTTTAACCATGTATTATTAAAGGTTAAATTTTACTTACCGCCTTGTGGAGCTGGAGCCCCCTTCTCTTCTTCCCTTCATTGGATCAGAATTGAAGATAGCTACCTTCCATAGTAAGTGTTATAGGGAGGGCACTTCGGCAATAGCCGCTTCCATGGACAACCATGTAGCATCAGTTTCATTCCTCCACCACAGCTTATGACCCACCAGATGTGCCGCCCTGTAATATTTAAGAAGATCTGGGCATCCCAAGCCTCTTAGTTTTGTCGGTAAGAACAGTATTCTTGCTGCTATTTTCGCCTTTCCTCCCTTCCAGATGAAGTGCATGATGAGTGATTGGAGCCTTTTAATGGCCACTAGTGGAATCTTAACTGTTAAATTGCGAAAAAGATTAAGAATACTTGGTTGGAGGAGCATTTTTGCAACAGCTATGCAACCAAATCATGAGAGTGGAAGCTGAGAGTATTGTTTAGTGTTGTAATGTCGTGAAAGTTGAGCGGCTAATGTGGAAAGATTAGAGGAAACTAGCTTAGATGGGGAAGGGGTTAAGAAGACACCTTAATAAGTGATACCATCATTGGCCCATTCAAGGGGGTACAAACCTGATATAATGGATTTGTCATTTTGATCTAAATGTAAGGGAAGGATGGTAGATTTGGAAATGTTAAGTTTATATAAGCTGGCAGCACTGAAAAGGGAAATAATGGAGGACATTAGCCAAGGATTGTACAGGAGAAGTCAATGCAATCAGAATATCATCGGCAAAGAGACTTATTTTGTGCTCTTCCCCTCCCACCACTCCCTTTATTCTGGCATAATTTCTGAGTCGCTCCGCAAAGGGTTCCATAGCCAGGGTGAACAATATGGGAGAAAGAGGGCAACCCTGCCTCGCCCTATTAGTTATGGAAAAGGGGGATCACAAAGCGCCAGAGTTGAAGACTTTAGCGGACAGAGACGAATAAAGCACCATCAGGGCCACTATAACAGGAGGCAGAAAACCTAATTTGGAAAGGACTGCTCGTCAATATGCCCAGTGTACCCGGTCGAACGCATTCTCCGCATCCAAGGGCAGGAGCAGAGAAGACGTCCGACCCTGGTGCGCAGCTGCTATAATGTTGAGGAAACGTCTAGTGCTGTCAGATGACTGTCGGCCTTTGACAAATCCTACCTGATCAGCATGTATCAAAGATGGGAGAATTTCTGCAATGCGATTAGCCCACAACTTAGAGTATAGTTTAAGATCTGAATTCAGCAGGGAGATGAGGTGAAAGTTGGGGGGTTCAGTCGGTTGTTTCCCCGGTTCAGGCAGGGTATCAACAGGGATCTGACCCGAACACGCTATCTCATTAAATAGATCTGCGAGATGGGGAGCTAGGAGATCTGCATGGTGTTTCTATAGTTCATTCACTAACCCATCAGGACTGGGAGATTTGGATCCCTTTAACACTCTGATTGCATCAAGTACCTCTGAGGAAGAAAAGGGTAAGGAAAGGGAGGCCGCGGCCTCCGAAGATAGAAGTGGAAGGACAACAGGAGAAAGGAAATCAGAAATGGAGAGAGGGGTAGGCAGAGAGGGGTAGCAGAAAGGTTGTACAGTGATTCATAATAAGTCACAAAAGCATTGGCAATGACTTGTGAATCAAAGACTTTAGTTCCATCTGGCAGGGAGAGGAACGGTATGCGTCATTTTGCCGCTCTGATTTTAATCTGTCTAGCCAAAATTTTCTCTGGCTTGTTAGCATACCAATATGAATTTAGCTTCGTGAGTCTAAGAGCGAGGTCAAATTTGTAAAGGTCCAGAGAATGTAACTCTGTAGTCAGTGCTGAAATGCGTGTTTGAACGTCAGGGGAGTATGAAGCCTTATTTTGTCTTAGATTGACCAAGGAGAGCGCCACCTACAGTGGCTTTAAATGCGCACCATAGCATTGATTCTTAAACCACAGTTCCTTTGTTGATAGCGAAAAAGGAAGCAATGTCGTCATGTAGTTTGGGTTTATATTGTTACGCCGAGCGCTCCGGGTCCCCGCTCCTCCCCGGAGCGCTCGCAGCATCCTCGCATTTGCAGCGCCCCGGTCAGACCTGCTGACCGGGTGCGCTGCAATATCCCTCTCAGCCGGGATGCGATTCGCGATGCGGGAGGCGCCCGCTCGCGATGCGCATCCCGGCTCCCGTACCTGACTCGTTCCCCGTCTGTCTTGTCCCGGCGCGCGTGGCTCCGCTCCTTAGGGTGCGCGCGCGGGGTCTCTGCAATTTAAAGGGCCACTGCGCCACTGATTGGCGCAGCAGGCTTAATCAGTGTGTTCACCTGTGCACTCCCTACTTATACCTCACTTCCCCTGCACTCCCTCGCCGGATCTTGTTGCCATTGTGCCAGTGAAAGCGTTTCCTTGTGTGTTCCTATCCTGTGTTCCAGACCTCCTGCCGTTGCCCCTGACTACGATCCTTGCTGCCTGCCTTGACCTTCTGCTACGTCCGACCTTGCTCTTGTCTACTCCCTTGTACCGCGCCTATCTTCAGCAGTCAGAGAGGTTGAGCCGTTGCTGGTGGATACGACCTGGTTGCTACCCCTGCTGCAAGACCATCCCGCTTTGCGGCGGGCTCTGGTGAATACCAGTAGCAACTTAGAACCGGTCCACCAACACGGTCCACGCCAATCCCTCTCTGGCACAGAGGATCCACCTCCAGCCAGCCGAATCTTGACAGTAGATCCGGCCATGGATCCCGCTGAAGTCCCACTGCCAGTTGTCGCCGACCTCACCACGGTGGTCGCCCAGCAGTCGCAACAGATAGCGCAACAAGGCCACCAACTGTTTTAACTGACCGTGATGCTACAGCAGCTATTACCTCAGCTCCAGCAACCATTTCCTCCGCCAGCTCCTGCACCTCCTCCGCAGCGAGTGGCCGCTTCCGGCCTACGATTATCCTTGCCGGATAAATTTGATGGGGACTCTAAGTTTTGCCGTGGTTTTCTTTCGCAATGTTCCCTGCACTTGGAGATGATGTCGGACCAGTTTCCTACTGAAAGGTCTAAGGTGGCTTTCGTAGTCAGCCTTCTGTCTGGGAAAGCTCTGTCATGGGCCACACCGCTCTGGGACCGCAATGATCCTGTCACTGCCTCTGTACACTCCTTCTTCACGGAGATCCGAAGTGTCTTTCAGGAACCTGCCCGAGCCTCTTCTGCTGAGACTGCCATGCTGAACCTGGTCCAGGGTAATTCTTCTGTTGGCGAGTACGCCATCCAATTCCGTACTCTTGCCTCCGAATTATCCTGGAATAATGAGGCCCTCTGCGCGACCTTTAAAAAAGGCCTATCCAGCAACATTAAAGATGTGCTGGCCGCACGAGAAATTCCTGCTAACCTGCATGAACTTATTCATCTTGCCACCCGCATTGACATGCGTTTTTCCGAAAGGCGTCAGGAGCTCCGCCAGGATATGGACTTTGTTCGCATGAGGCGGTTTCTCTCCTCGGCTCCTCTCTCCTCTGGTCCTCTGCAATCCGTTCCTGTGCCTCCCGCCGTGGAGGCTATGCAAGTTGACCGGTCTCGCTTGACACCTCAAGAGAGGACACGACGCCGCATGGAGAATCTATGCCTGTACTGTGCTGGTACCGAACACTTCTTGAAAGATTGTCCTATCCGTCCTCCCCGCCTGGAAAGACGTATGCTGACTCCGCACAAAGATGAGACAGTTCTGGATGTCAACTCTGCTTCTCCACGCCTTACTGTGCCTGTGCGGATATCTTCCTCTACCTTCTCCTTCTCTGCTATGGCCTTCTTGGATTCCGGATCTGCAGGAAATTTTATTTTGGCCTCTCTCATCAACAGGTTCAACATTCCGGTGACCAGTCTCGCCAGACCCCTCTACATCAATTCTGTTAACAACGAAAGATTGGATTGTACCGTGCATTACCGCACGGAACCTCTCCTAATGTGCATCGGACCTCATCACGAAAAAATTTAATTTTTGGTCCTCTCCAACTGCACTTCTGAAATTCTTCTTGGATTACCGTGGCTTCAACGCCATTCCCCAACCCTTGATTGGTCCACAGGAGAAATCAAGAACTGGGGTACTTCTTGTCACAAGGACTGTCTTAAACCTGTTCCCAGTACTCCTTGCCGTGACCCTGTGATTCCCCCTGTATCAGGTCTTCCTAAGGCTTATATGGACTATGCTGACGTTTTTTGCAAAAAGCAAGCTGAGACTTTACCTCCTCACAGGCCTTATGACTGTCCTATTGACCTCCTCCCGGGTACTACTCCACCCCGGGGCAGAATCTATCCTCTGTCTGCTCCAGAGACTCTTGCCATGTCGGAGTACATCCAGGAGAATTTAAAAAAGGGGTTTATCCGCAAGTCCTCCTCCCCTGCCGGAGCTGGATTTTTTTTTGTGTCCAAAAAAGATGGCTCCCTACGTCCTTGCATTGATTACCGCGGACTTAATAAAATCACGGTAAAAAAAACGCTACCCCTTACCTCTTATCTCGGAACTCTTTGATCGCTTACAAGGTGCCCACATCTTTACCAAACTGGACTTAAGAGGTGCTTATAATCTCATCCGCATCAGGGAGGGGACGAATGGAAGACTGCATTTAACACCAGAGATGGATACTTTGAGTATCTGGTCCTGCCCTTTGGCCTTTGCAACGCCCCTGCCGTCTTCCAAGACTTTGTTAATGAAATTTTTCGTGATCTCCTATATTACTGTGTTGTGGTTTATCTGGACGATATTCTGATTTTTTCTGCCAATTTAGAAGAACACCGCCAGCATATCCGCATGGTTCTTAAGACACTTCGGGACAATCAACTTTATGCCAAAATGGAGAAATGTCTCTTTGAATGTCAATCTCTTCCTTTCCTAGGATACTTGGTCTCTGGCCAGGGACTACAAATGGACCCAGATAAACTCTCTGCCGTCTTAGATTGGCCACGCCCCTCTGGACTCCGTGCTATCCAACGTTTTTTGGGGTTCAACAATTATTACAGACAGTTTATTCCACACTTTTCCACTATTGTGGCTCCTATCGTGGCTTTAACCAAGAAAAATGCCAATCCTAAGTCCTGGTCTCCCCAAGCGGAAGACGCATTTAAACATATCAAGTCTGCCTTTTCTTCTGCTCCCGTGCTCTCCAGACCTGACCCAGCTAAACCCTTCCTATTGGAGGTAGATGCCTCCTCAGTGGGAGCTGGAGCTGTCCTTCTACAAAAAAATTATTCCGGGCATGCTGTGACTTGTGTTTTTTTTTTAGGACCTTCTCCCCGGCGGAGAGAAATTACTCCATCGGGGATCGAGAACTACTGGCCATTAAATTGGCGCTTGAGGAATGGAGGCACCTGCTGGAGGGATCAAAATTTCCAGTTATCATATGCACTGATCACAAGAATCTCTCCTATCTCCAGTCTGCCCAACGACTGAACCCTCGCCAGGCCAGGTGGTCGTTATTCTTTGCCCGTTTTGACTTTGAAATTCATTTTCGCCCTGCTGACAAGAACATTAGGGCCGATGCCCTCTCTCGTTCTTCTGATGCCTCTGAAGTAGAGGTCTCTCCGCAACACATCATTCCTCCTGACTGTCTGATCTCCACTTCTCCAGCCTCCATTAGGCAAACTCCTCCAGGGAAGACCTTCGTTTCTCCACGCCAGCGTCTCGGGATTCTCAAATGGGGACACTCCTCCCACCTCGCAGGCCATGCGGGCATCAAAAAATCCTTGCAACTCATCTCTCGTTTTTATTGGTGGCCGACTCTGGAGACTGATGTTGTTGATTTTGTGCGGGCCTGTACTGTCTGTGCCCGGGATAAGACTCCTCGCCAGAAGCCTGCTGGCCTCCTTCATCCTCTGCCTGTCCCCGAACAGCCTTGGTCACAGATTGGTAAGGACTTTATTATGGACTTACCCTCATCCCGTGGCAACACAGTTGTTTGGGTGGTCGTTGATCGATTTTCCAAGATGGCACATTTTATTCCTCTTCCTGGTCTTCCTTCAGCGCCTCAGTTGGCAAAGCAATTTTTTGTACACATTTTTCGCCTTCACGGTTTGCCCACGCATATCGTCTCGGATAGAGGCGTCCAATTCGTGTCTAAATTCTGGAGGGCCCTCTGTAAACAGCTCAAGATCAAATTAAACTTCTCTTCTTCTTATCATCCCCAATCCAATGGGCAAGTAGAAAGAATTAATCAGGTCCTGGGTGACTATTTACGGCATTTTGTTTCCTCCCGCCAGGATGACTGGGCAGATCTTCTACCATGGGCCGAATTCTCATACAACTTCAGAGTCTCCGAATCTTCTGCTAAATCCCCATTTTTCGTGGTGTACGGCCGTCACCCTCTTCCTCCCCTCCCTACTCCCTTGCCCTCTGGTTTGCCCGCTGTGGATGAAGTGACTCGTGATCTTTCCACCATATGGAAAGAGACCCAAAATTCTCTTTTACAGGCTTCATCCCGGATGAAAAGATTTGCCGATAAGAAAAGAAGAACTCCCCCCATTTTTGCTCCCGGAGACAAGGTATGGCTCTCCGCTAAATATGTCCGCTTTTGTGTCCCCAGTTACAAACTGGGACCACGCTATCTTGGCCCTTTCAAAGTCTTGTGCCAGATTAACCCTGTCTCTTACAAACTCCTTCTTCCTCCTTCTCTTCGTATTCCCAATTCCTTCCATGTCTCTCTCCTTAAACCACTCGTCATTAACCGCTTCTCTCCCAAACTTGTTTCCCCCACTCCTGTTTCCGGTTCTTCTACGTCTTCTCCGTGAAGGAGATTCTGGCCTCCAAGACTGTCAGAAAGAAAAAAAATTTTTTGGTGGATTGGGAAGGCTGTGGCCCAGAAGAGAGATCCTGGGAACCTGAGGACAACATTCTAGACAAAAGTCTTATCCTCATGTTCTCAGGCTCCAAGAAGAGGGGGAGACCCAAGGGGGGGGGTACTGTTACGCCGAGCGCTCCGGGTCCCCGCTCCTCCCCGGAGCGCTCGCAGCATCCTCGCATTTGCAGCGCCCCGGTCAGACCTGCTGACCGGGTGCGCTGCAATATCCCTCTCAGCCGGGATGCGATTCGCGATGCGGGAGGCACCCGCTCGCGATGCGCATCCCGGCTCCCGTACCTGACTTGTTCCCCGTCTGTCTTGTCCCAGCGCGCGCGGCCCCGCTCCTTAGGGCGCGCGCGCCGGGTCTCTGCACTTTAAAGGGCCACTGCGCCACTGATTGGCGCAGCAGGCTTAATCAGTGTGTTCACCTGTGCACTCCCTACTTATACCTCACTTCCCCTGCACTCCCTCTCCGGATCTTGTTGCCATTGTGCCAGTGAAAGCGTTTCCTTGTGTGTTCCTAGCCTGTGTTCCAGACCTCCTGCCCTTGCCCCTGACTACGATCCTTGCTGCCTGCCCTGACCTTCTGCTACGTCCGACCTTGCTCTTGTCTACTCCCTTGTACCGCGCCTATCTTCAGCAGTCAGAGAGGTTGAGCCGTTGCTGGTGGATACGACCTGGTTGCTACCGCCGCTGCAAGACCATCCCGCTTTGCGGCGGGCTCTGGTGAATACCAGTAGCAACTTAGAACCGGTCCACCAACACGGTCCACGCCAATCCCTCTCTGGCACAGAGGATCCACCTCCAGCCAGCCGAATCGTGACATATATGTTGGATGTTGAATGACATATGGACTAGTTCGCCACAACTTGGACATCTGATTGGGGATCTCTCTTCTACATGAATAGTAACTGGTTCGTGATCCGACCAGGTGATAGTGGGGATTTGTGATTTAGAGATGCAAGGTAATAAGAAGAAATCAATTATAGTGTATACATTATGGGGGTGTGAGAAGAACAAGTAATCTCATTCACCAGCATGTTGGATTCTCCAAACATCATAGAGTTCTTTGTTAGAGATAGTTGTGAAAATAGGGGTAGGTTCTGAAAAGTGGGAAGGTGAGGTGGAATCCACAGACGGCCATAGTGTAGAATTGAAATTGCCCACCACAATAAGGCGACTAGCTGGAGTGGATCTTGTTATCCCTAGACAGAACGTGTTTGATCAATGCACGTTAATTCCTGTTAGGAGCATAAACCACTACTAAAGTGTATCGTATGGTATTAAAGCGGTTCTCCGGTGCTTACACATCTTATCCCCTATCCAAAGATGCCTGATCGCTGGAGTCCCGTCGCTGGGGACCCCCGGGATCTTGCACGCGGCACCCCGTTTGTAATCAGTCCCCGGAGCGTGTTTGCTCAGGGTCTGATTACAGGCGACCACCGGGCTGGCGGCGTGTGACGTCTTATGAATGGAGTGCCCATCAATAATGTGCACAGCCGCTACATTCTAACCATATGGGATAGCCAATGATAGCCAGTACATCAGTCAGTTGTGTCCCTTAGTTCCATAGAGTTAAAAGTAAGTGAAGTGCACATGTTTGACCAAACTGGGACATCCCCCCGTTCTGGTGTCATGGTGGTGCAGCCTTTTTAACAATGCACCACTTCTTTCACAACAATATAACATGTATCATATGGGTGGAATTATTAATTTATTTTTTTGTGTGGTAAATTGTCACACATTTTTTATTTTTATTTTTTTACAATTTTGTGACTTTTATTTTCAAAATGTCAAGTGATTGAAGTCACTTTTGCAGAGGTAGCTGATTTATCAAATGGGACAATTTGAAATTGTCTCAAATTTTGTGCAATCTCACTCCATCCTGGACCATACTTTAAAGGGGTACTCCGCCCCTGGCATCTTATCCCCTATCCAAAGGATAGGGGATAAGATGTTAGATCACCGCGGTCCCGCTGCTGGGGACGCCGGGGATCGCCGCTGCGGCACCCCGCCAACATTACTGCCCAGAGCGAGTTCGCTCTGTGCGTAATGACGAGCGATACAGGGGCCGGAGCAGCGTGACATCATGGATCCGCCCCTCATGACATCACGGCCCATCCCCTTAATGCAAGTCTATGGTAGGGGGCGTGACTACCACCACGCCCCCTCACATAGACTTGTATTGACGGGGGCGGGCCGTGACATCACGAGGGGCGGAGCCGTGGCGTAACGATGCTCCGGCCCCTGTATTGCCCGTCATTACGTGCAGAGCGATCTCGCTCTGCGCAGTAATGATAGCGGGGTGCTGCAGCAGCGATCCCCGGGGTCCCCAGCAGCGGGACCCTGGCGATCTGACATCTTATCCCCTATCCTTTGGATAGGGGATAAGATGTCTAGGGGCGGAGTACACCTTAAAGACTTGCTAGCTATTTCTGAAGAATGTGCACCTGTTTGATACATTTTGGGGAAGCACACACGACATACACACAGGCAAACAGCAGGAAAAATAACTTTATTTATACATACAATGATAAATTCCCCCCAATGTGTCTAGAAATAAAATAATAGAAACTGTCAAGCTGGAGACTTAGGGGGATATTTATCAAAGGATTTATGTGTCTTTTATTGTGTATGTTTGGCGCATTAATTTGGTGCAGTGTCTTTTTGCGCCAAAGTTTGGCGCATTCTCTCCACTGTCATTTTGTAAACTTGCTAGGATTTTGACATCCTGTGTATGATTTTTGCAGTGGTCAATAATTTATCATTTGCGCCTTGTTTGGCGCAAATTCTGACATGGAAAACACACATACCTAGAGAAGAATATGGTATGCGCCAAAGTTACTGAGAACATGCACCAAATGATAAATTTGACACACGTCTGTAAAATCCAAAGTAAAAAAAAAAAGAAACTGACGTGTAGAGTGGAAATCAATCTGGCTTTCTGGGCGATGAGATATGTAGTGTTGAATCAGCAACTACTGCAATTGAAGTGACCAGTCAGGGATTTTATATAATCAGGAAGGAAATTAAACAGTTTGCAGCTCTGGCTGTGACCCAGACTCATCGTCTACGGGGCTCATTAATTAGGCAGAGTAATCCAATGGATTGGAAATAGGCTCTGTCTTTAGAAAATGTGGGTGAACAAGAAACAATCCAGAGAGAGAAGAATTAGGGAGAACAAATACATTGATAATGACTATGAGCCCACGAGTAGACTATTGTATTCCATTTATACAAACTGTACTGTAAAATATTGTTTTATACTCTTTCGTCTTAAATGGGAAGAATCTTATAGAAAAAAACACCATAACCAGAGTGTGCATCGGTTTTGAAAAACTGCCACTGAGCCAAATAAAATAAAAAATTTCACTAAAGGGTAAAAAAAAGGAAGAAGGAATAAGTGTTTGATCGGGGGGAAAGGGGGGGCAACCACTGGGAACCCCCACAATCTCTTGTGTGGGACCCCTTCGCACCTACACTTCCTGTGTTTTGTCTCTGCACAGGCAATAGCTACAGGGACAAGACAGAATTTTTTACACCCAAAAATATACACACTTTTAACCAATGTACACTGCTCAAAAAAATAAAAGGAACACTAAGATAACACATCCTACATCTGAATGAATGAACTAATCGTATGAAATACTTTTGTCTTTACATAGTTGAATGCGCTGACAACAAAATCACACAAAAATTATCAATGGAAATCAAATTTGTCAACTCATGGAGGTCTGGATATGGAGTCACACTCAAAATCAAAGTGGAAAACCACATTACAGGCTGATCCAACTTTGATGTAATGTCCTTAAAACAAGTCAAAATGAGGCTCAGTAGTGTGTGTGGCCTCCACGTGTCCGTATGACCTCCCTACAACGCCTGGGCATGCTCCTAATGAGGTGGTGGATGGTCTCTTGAGGGATGTCCTCCCAGACCTGGACTAAAGCATCCGCCAACTCCTGGATAGTCTGTGGTGCAACGTGGCGTCGGTGAATGCAGCGAGACATGATGTTCCAGATGTGCTCAATCAGATTCAGGTCTGGGGAATGGGTGGGCCAGTCTATAGCATCAATGCCTTCCTCTTGCAGGAACTGCTGACACATTCCTGTTACATGAGGTCTAACATTGTCTTGCATTAGGAGGAATCCAGGGCGAACCGCACCAGCATATGGTCTCACAAGGGGTCTGAGGATCTCATCTCGGTACCCAATGGTTGTCAGGCTACCTCTGGCAAGCACATGGAGGGCTGTGCGGCCCCCCCAAAGAAATACCACCCCACACCATTACTGACCTACCGCCAAACTGGTCATGCTGGAGGATGTTGCAGGCAGCAGAATGTTCTCTACGGCATCTCCAGACTCTGTCACGTCTGTCACATGTGCTCAGTGTGAACCTGCTTTAATCTGTGGAGAGCACAGGGCGCCAGTGGCGAATTTGCTAATCTTGGTGTTCTCTGGAAAATGCCAAATGTCCTGCACGGTGTTGGACTGTAGGCACAACCCCAACCTGTGGATGTTGGGCCTTCAAACCACCCTCATGGAGTCTGTTTCTGACCATTTGAGTGGACACATAAACATTTTGTGGCCTGCTGTAGGTCATTTTGCAGGGCTCTGGCAGTGCTCCTCCTTGCACAAAGACGGAGGTAGCGGTCCTGCTGCTGGGTTGTTGCCCACCTACGGCCTCCTCCCCATCTCCTGATGTAATGGCCTGTCTCCTGGTAATGCCTTCATGCTCTGGACACTACACTGACAGACACAGCAAACCTTCTTGCCACAGCTTGCATTGATGTGCCATCCTGGATGAGCTGCACTACCTGAGTCACTTGTGTGGGTTGTAGACTCCGTCTCATGCTACCACTGGAGTGAAAGCACCGCCAGCATTCAAAAGTGACCAAAACATCAGCCAGGAAGCAGAGGAACTGAGAAGAGGTCTGTGGTCACCACCTGCAGAACCAATTCTTTATTGGGGGTGTTGCTAATTGTCTATAATTTCCACCTCTTGTCTGTTCCATTTGCACAACAGCATGTGAAATTGATTGTCAATCAGTGTTGTTTCCTGAGTGGACAGTGTGATTTCACAGAAGTGTCATTGACTTGGAGTCACATTGTATTGTATAAATGTTCCCTTTAGTTTTTTTGAGCAGTGTATATTACAAATATACTGTAAATATTGGGGTTTATTTACTAACGTGATCTCGACTCTTTTTTTCTCGGTTTTGCACCCAAATTGTGTTGCACGTTCCATGTGACACAATTTGCGACCAAAAAAACCCAAAACCCTCCAGTTTACAAGAAATACCCAAAAAGGGGGCGTGGCCACAGGAGAAAGCAAACGTGGTCCCAACAGTTTTGAAAATCACAACAAATTTACTAAGGTTTCCACAGAAAATGTGGTGGATTTGAGCTGGGAAAAACCCGACAGATCAGAACAGTTGTAAGAAAAAAGCAAAACGTGGGGAAAAGTTCTAAATGTAGGGATACCTTTGTAAATACCTTGGGAAAATATCTGTCGGCAATCAAAACTCATAAAGAAAACTACACTCCACTCTTAATAAATAAACCCCATAATGTTATTATCTACATTATAAAGTAATACGTTTTTGCATATTAAAGGTGCACTTTAAGAGGTTTCTTACCTGACAGCCAGTTGACCTGATCTGCCATTATGATAGGGATTTATGATGCTGTCAGTTTTGGTTTGTAGACCTGTGGTCAGGTTGCACCTGCCAGGCTAGGTTTCCACTTGTTTTTTTCTTGCATTATTTTTGACCTTAAAACAAAATGCTACAAAAAAACTGCCCTGTTTATTTGTATATCCAAGATGAAGTTTTTGTGGTGTTTTTTCAAAAATTGTGGGGTTTCGTCCTGTGGTTTTCTTCTTAGGTATTTTTTTTTTGGTGTTTTTCTCATTACAAGTCATGTCATTGTTTTATCATGTGCCTCAAGTATTTCTAATGAAAGATTGGGTTGAAAAAATGCCATTAATAATGCCAATCCTAAACCCACATGGAGTTTTTAATAGCAATGTTTTTTCCCCATAGATGTATGAGAGAGAAAGGCCAAGATTTGTGCTAAAAAACACCACTACCAACATGCTACAATTTTGGAAAACAGCTACAGAGACCAAAACCACAAAAAAAAGCTAAAAAGCCAATTGGGTTTGGTATTTCATAAATCCCCATTGACTTTCAGCTAAATGGCCACAGCATTCCCCCCCCCCCCCCAAAAAAAAAAACAGAGCATTTGCGGAAACCTAGAATAGGGTATGTTTACACGTACTTTACTTGCTGAAGATTCTGCGCATGAAAATCCACAGGTGTAACATCTGCGCTCCGTCCAGACACGCTGGCCATGAGCGCTCTCTTGTCATGTCCCCGTTTCCTGCAGGGCTAGGATTCGCATCGCTGGACGCGTCCGCATGAGAATGCCAGCCCGTCACTCACCTCCCTGGTCTTCCTGTCCTCGCAGCTCCAGCGTGCGTTCCCCCGCCTCCTAGGGCGAGCGCGCGCACCTCGGAGCTCTTACATTTAAAGGGCCAGTACTCTTTTAATTAAATGTCTACACCTGCACCCTGTCTTTAAGTATGAGCTCCTCCCTTTGTTCCCTGCTGGATCTTTGTTGCCTTGTGCCCTAGTGAAAGCTTACTGTGTTCCTGTGTTCCTGATATCAGTGTTCCTGATCCTTGTTCCATAACCTATCCCTGCACCTGTGCCACCTGCCCTGACCTACTGCTACCTTGACCTTGTCTTGCCAGTTTCCTTTTCTGCCACGCCACATCCAAGCAACCTTTGTGGATGAGTCGTGCTGGGGGCAGCGACCTGGGTGCTGCCTGCCGCAGCAGGACCATCCCGCTTTGCGGCGGGCTCTGGTGAAAACCAGCGGCACATTAGACTCCCTGGGATGCCTCACGTCATCATCCACACAGGCCTAGAGGATCCATCACCTGCCGTGACCCTTTACAACAGGTAATCTCATACGGCATAATCGGCAAATTTTTGTGTGTAAAAACTGCAGCAAGTTAACTATGTGTGAACATATCCCAAGGCTAGTTTCACACAAGCATGATGCAGGTGTATTTTTGCATCTGTGTTATGGCTGCAAGTCCTGACCCAACCACAGTATAAGTGCACATTTCACGTATGAAAACATTACATGTTATTAGACTACTGTTGGGTGTTAGTGCTTAACTTCTTCAGGACGAAGGGCGTACCTGTACGTCCCTCGCCCGGTCCCGGTGTTTAAAACGGGGTCACGCCATGACCCCGCATCACACCGGGTCGGTCCCGGCTAACGATAGCCGGGACCCTGGGCTAATAGCGTGCGGCACCGATTGTTGTGCCGTGTGCTATTAACCCTTCAGAAGCGGCGATCAAAGTTGATCGCCACATCTAAAAATGAAAGTAAACGCTTACCGGCAGCTCAGTCGGGCTGATCGGGACATTGCGATAAAATCGCGATGTCCCGATCAGCTAGGACGCGAGTGGAGATCCCCTTACCTTGCTCCGTCACGTCTGATCGGCGTCTGATTGCTCCAAGCCTGAGCTACAGGCTTGAGCAATTGAGCCCCTATCTCGCTGATCCATGCAAAGCTATGGCTTTGCAGGGATCAGGGTAAAAGATCAGTGTGTGCGGTGCTATAGCTCCCTATGGGAGCTATAAAACTGTGAAAAAAAAAGTTAACAAAGGTCATTTAATCCCTACCCTAATAAAAGTTTGAATCACACTCCTTTTCACATAAAAAAAAACTGTGTAAATAAAAATAAACATATGTGGTATCGCCGCGTGCGTAAATGTCCGAACTATAAAAATATATAACTATTTAAACCGCACGGTCAATGATGTATGCGCAAAAAAAATTCCAAAGTCCAAAATAGCGTGTTTTTGGTAACTTTTTATAGAATGAAAAAATGAATTAAAAGCGATCAAAAAGTCCGGTCAATACAAAAATGGTACCAATAAAAACTTCAGAACACGTCCTCATACTGGCCCGTACATGGAAAAATAAAAAAGTTATAGGGGGTTAGAAGATGAGAATTTTTAACATATACATTTTCCTGCATGTAGTTATGATTTTTTTCTGAAGTACGTCAATATCCAACCTATATAAGTAGGGTATCATTTTAACCGTATGGACCTACAGAATAAAGATAAGGTGTTATGGTTACCGAAAAATGCACTGCGTAGAAACGGAAGCCCCCAAAAGTTACAAAATGAAATTTTTTCTTCAATTATGTTGCACAATTAATTTTTTTTCCGTTTAGCCGTGGATTTTTTGGTAAAATGACTAATGTCACTGCAAAGTAAAATTGGTGGTGCAAAAAATTAGCCATCATATGGAATTTTATGTGCAAAATTTAAAGCATTATTCTTTTTAGAAGGTGATGAGGAAAAAATGAAAATGCAAAAACGGGAAAATCCTGCATCCTTAAGGGGTTAAAATACACAGCAGCGGAAGTCGATATTTACAGTATGTATCTTTATGGTGGTTTCATACAAGTCCAGATTCATCAATCAGCCTGAAACCCAAACTGACTGGATTTGCCCATAACAACCAATCACAGCTCAGCTTTCACTACCAGAGCTAGGCTATGATATGAGAGCTGAACTGTCATTGGTTGTTATGGGTAAAAACTAAATATTTGGGTTTCAGGCAGATTAATAAATCTCGGCTCGTTGGTGCTTTTTAGAAATATGCCAAGCACCGTGCGACCCAACGTTATGTAATGCCACTGGCTATAGGTGATATGGAGATGGGGTAGTAAGCTTTGTCTTCTAATGCATGAATTCAATATTAAAGTCATTTATAAAAGTACAAAGTGCTGCACTATAGTAATTTTTTTAAATAAAATGTTACAGGTATATTTTAATTTCGTATTCATATTGAATCTAGTTCTGGTTGTGGCTCCAAAAAAAAAAACAAACAAACCAAAAACAAGAAAAAAGCTGTGTGAGAAACCCCGTTTAGGCTGACTTCATAGATGCAGTTTTTTAGACACACCTTACTAAAGCCGAATTAAAAAACAGCAGTCTCCAATTTTTCTAAGCTTTTGTAACTCCAGATGTCAAACCTTTGATCTATTGTATCAGATATTTTCCTTTCATAAAAGATACACTAGAAACACTAATCTTTTGTTTGGCCAATAAAATATTTATTATAGGCAGCACGTCACCCTTTGTGATAATAATGAACTACATGGCTGCACAAACAATCCAGGGCTGCACAATTGATCTGAAGAGTCAGTAAACAAGTGGCGATCACTGAGACTGGCGCTCATTGTCTGCCTCCTATTGGCTCATGTAAAAGGGCCCATAGCTTTAGTTGTGTTGACTGAACAGTCAAGTATAAGCAGCCAATTGTTCTCAACATAAATGGTAGGCAGTGCCGCCATCAGGGCAGTAGGGACAGTACTGCCGTCATGGGCCCAAGCCAAATTATGCATAAAAAGGGGCCCCTTGCTGCTGACTCTGCCCCCTTCTCCTGCACGGCTAGGAGCCCAGATGGTTCGGCAGTAAAGGGCCCCAAAATTTCTGATGGTGGTCCTGATGGTAGGTTCCATTAGAAAACCCTTCCATGTGTCTACATCAATGTTTACAAAGAAAAAGGTGGCCATTATTAGGAATCAATTGTCACCAGTGTGTACTATTTGCTGTGGAATTCCCCAGCTTCACAGTTTCTGTAGTGGAAAAAATTCCATAATGTGGGACCATAGCCTAAAATGTAAGGTAGTTTGTAGTCTTTGATCACTGCATAAACCCATGAGTATTAATGATTAATTTTGGTTAACAAAATAAAAAATAAAAAAAAACTTCTGTAAGTGTTTTCAATCATTTAAATGGTAATAAAGATAGCAGAGATAGATAAGCCACTAGTATTTAGTGATAGGACATCGGTTAGACAGTAAGCCAAGCAGTAAACCACAAGAAAAAAAAAGAAAACAAGATACAGTACTATTCAGGGTCAACCTAACGTAACTTTCCTAGATAAGTCATGTTGTACTTCATACCTTGTAAAAGTTGGTAATTCCTGATAAAAAAAACATGATTTGCATATGAAGGCTATATACCCACATAGTCACCTAATACACTCAATGTGCTAAGCTCAGCAATAAAAAATTTCTTTTTATCTTATGATCTTATATCTTCTTATCTTATTATGAACATTAAAATGAATGGATAAAATATTTTGCCTTAAAGCGTTACTGTCATGTACAAACTTTTGTTTTCCATATTATCCATGTCAAAATTTTAGATTGCATCGGGTCTCAGTCTTATCGGGGATAGCGACCTGGGTGTCGCCTGCCGCAGCAAGCCCATCCTGCCTTGCAGCGGGCTCTGGTGAAGACCAGCGGCACCTTAGACTCTGCTGCACAATACGGCCCGTGTCATCTGCCACACAGGTCAGTGGATCCACATCCAGCACCGTTACATCTATACTGTTAGACTATAGCTTCAATCAGTGTTGCAGGTTTTTTCCCTTTATGAATGTGTATATGTCGTGGCCATTCCTAAGTGAAATCCAGCCTTGTACTTTGGATACCGTAACACAGCTGGTTGGCAACCACTGACGTACAATGTTTCCTGGATCTTACCCGCATCAAACAACTTGCTCTCTACCATGTCTTTGCTTTGCACCCTGGCCTTCCTCCTATGGACTTTCTCCTGCTGCTTCAGCCATTGCTGCAGTCTCCCCTCTGCCCTCTAGAAGCTGTGCGCTCTCTATTGGATCCTTCTTCAGTCCCTGCTAGGCACCACCTATATGAGAGTTCTCCTCCCTTCCTGTGTGCCTGAGCAATATTATAGGTTTCTACAGCTAAGGTCCCTGCCTCCAGTGTTCCAGTCTACTTATGTTCCAGTGTTTGTCTGCTGCACCTGAGCTATTCAGCTCTGCTAAATCCCCTGGCCTGCTCTACTGCCTTTGATTCTGCCTAGTGATTTCTTCACCTTAGCGTCAGCTTGACCCCACCTGCCTGTACCCTGGTGCTTGGCACTGGGGCGTTCCGGCCAGCTGCCACTCACTGTGACCATTCTAGTTGTACTGTGGTTTCACACTAGTTGGGGCATTATAGATACCATGCCTTGATGCTTGAACACTTGTCCTCGCTGCTGTGTCCTACTACCTATTGGTGACTGTTCTGAAGACTTCAACCTGGAGATTATCCTGCAGCAAAGTCCATACTCACTAGAGATAAATCTAAAGATAAGATTTCACACCCTAGTCTAGCCAGTGTAGAACTAATTGCAATCTAAGGATTCGCTATCTTGTCAGACGAAACATAACAATATGTTGTTCTAGTACGGTGACATGTTTGGAAAATAAGCTACAACATACTACATCCTCTATACATACACTCATACAGTAAAAAATGGTGCAATCCTGGGCTATGCTCTCTGATCCAAAGTGGAGGATTTTCATATATACTGCTGTATTCCCACTAACATAAAACAAAATGAATATTTTTTACATGGTATTTACTAAGCTTTCCCTACATTTTCCACTTTTCCCTATATTTTGACTTTTTTTTTTACACAGGCTCTGATCTGTAGGGGTTTGTTTAGCTCAAATCCATCACATTTTCTGTGGAAACCTTTGTAAATATGTAGGGTTTTTGTAAAAATTACTGGAACATGCCCCTTTTATGTGACCACACCCTTTTCCCCCAATAGACATGCCCCTTTTCGGGTTTTCTGAATAAAATGGAGAGTTGGTCAGGTTTTTCATTTCTGGCGCAGACAGAATTCTGTTGCAATGAGACAGAATTCTGGCGAAGGTTTAAAATAGTAAATCAGGGCCATAATCTACTCCCTGCATACTGACTTCACTTAGCTTTGAAGACTCTTATCACAAGCTGTCTTCAGCACCTGTGCTGAGTTCGAGCTAGACTGAAACCTGAAGTGGCACAGACAAGCCAAAAAAAAAAAAAAAAAGGCTCCCATGACCAACCAGCTTTTTTCATCCATTAAAAATCTAAGCCCAAAAATAAGATTTACCAAAAGTCTCTAGCAGCTACGGTCTGCTAGAAATGTAACTATTTACTTTACTGGATTTTCCCTGGATAAGATATGCACCTCTTGACCTCTTGAACTTGAACCCCATATGACAGGTACCTTGGGAAAATATAGTGATTCCTGGCCACCATTCCTGTCACTGCCAATATATATATATATATATATATATATATATATATATATATATATATATATATATATATATATATGTAAACGTAGTCATGGCTGTAATTGTTGGCACCCCTGAAATTTTTTAAGAAAATGAAGTATTTCTCACAGAAAAGGATTGCAATAATACAGTACATGTTTTGCTATACACGTTTACTCCCTTTGTGTGTATTGGAACTAAACCAAAAAAGGGAGGGGAAAAAAAAAGCAAATTGGATATAAATTATGTCACGCCAAACTCCAAAAATGGGCTGGACAAAATTATTGGCACCCTGAACTTAATATTTGGTTGCACACCCTTTGGAAAAAATTACTGAAATCAGTTGCATCCTATAACCATCAATAAGCTTCTTACACCCCCCAGATGGAATGTTGGACCACTCTTCCTTTGCAAACTGCTCCAGATCTCATATCTCATACCTCATATCCATCCTCATATCTCAACCTTCAATTCCAACCTCCTATCCCGACCTCCTATGCTGATCTCCTATCCCGTCCTCATATCCTGACCTCCTATCCCGTCCTCCTATCTCGACCTCATATTCCATCCTCATACACCATCCTCATATTCTGTCATCATATTCCGTCTTCATATCCCATCCTCATATCCCGACCTCCTATCTCGACCTCATTTCCCATCCTATCTCGACCTCATTTCCCATCCTTCTATCCCGTCCTCATATCCCGACCTCATATCCCGACCTCCTATCTTGACCTCATATCCCGTCCTCATATCCTGACCTCATTTCCCATCCTCCTATCTCGACCTCTTATCCCGTCCTCATATCCCGACCTCATATCCTGCTTCATATCCCGTCCTTATATATTGTTGTCATATCCCAACCCCATATCCTGTCCTCAAATCTCAACCTCATATCCCGTCCTCATATCTCGATCTCATATCCTGACCTCCTATCCCGTCCTCATATCTCAACCTCATATCCTGTCCTCCTATCCCGTCCTCATATCCCGACCTCCTATCTTGACCTCATATCCGTCCTCATATCCTGACCTCCTATCCCGACCTCATTTCCCGTCCTCCTATCTCGACCTCATATCCCGTCCTCATATCCCAACCTCATATCCTGTAGTCATATCCCGACCTCCTATCTCAACCTCATTTCCCGTCCTCCTATCTCAACCTCATATCCCGACCTCATGTCCTGATTCGTATATCGTACTCATATCCCATCCTCACATCCCATCTTCATGTTCCAAAATCATATACTGTCCTTATATCCCATCCTCATATTCTGACCTCATATCCCGTCCTTATGTCCCATCCTCATATCCTGTCCTCAGGTGGGACTGATTTGTGATGAAGATATTGTAAGCTGAAAATAAAAGGGGACATGGCTTTGTGGGACTGGGCATGATTTGCAAGCCAGAGAGATGCACAAAAAGTGTAGATAATAAAAGGGGTAGGGCTTAAAATGTGGGCGCGTCTTTGTGAGATGGGGTGTGGCTTGCAAGCCGGATTGACACATTCACCAGGAGATACAGACTGGAGCTTGTGGAGTAAGGAACTGGAAGTCCCATATGCTTGCAAGGGACTTGAAACAAAAACCAATCGTTTATATAAGGGTGTAGGTAAGGGTTAATTTAAGTATCATATATTTTTATTTGACATATAAGTAATATGTGTACCAGGTATTATTAAAATATCTCCAGCCGTACGGAAGTTACGTGGGAACATACATTTCCCATTTATTTGCATAGGACTTTAAACAAAAACTCCGACCCTCACAAATGGGGGTAGTTAACCCCTTAAGGACACATGACGTACTGGAACGTCATGTGTCCAGTCCCTATCTATAACGTGGGGCCACGGTATAGCAGGTCGGCCCGGCCTCTAACAACGGCTGGGACCCGTGGTTAATAGCGCGCGCCATTGATCCTATTAAACCCTTTAGACGCGGCGTTCAAAGTTGAAAGCCGCGTCTAAAGTGAAAGCATGCCGGTTAGCTCAGGGAGCGGTTCGGGATAGCCGCGGTGAAATCGCGGCATCTCAAACAGCTTACAGGACAGCCCGGAGCGTCCCTACCTGCCTCCTCGCTGTCCAATCGCCGAATGACTGCTCAGTGCCTGAGATCCAGGCATGAGCAGTCAAGCGGCAGAATCATCGATCACTGGTTTCCTATGAGAAACCAGTGATCAATGTAAAAGATCAGTGTGTGCAGTGTTATAGGTCTCTATGGGAGCTATAACACTGCAAAAAAAAAGTGGAAAAAAAAGTGAATAAAGATCATTTAACCCTTCCCCTAAAAGTTTGAATCACCCCCCTTTTCCCATAAAAAAAACACAGTGTAAATAAAAATAAACATATGTGGTATCGCCGCGTGCGGAAATGTCCGTATTATAAAAATATATTGTTAATTAAATCGCACGGTCAATGGCGTACGCGCAAAAAAATTCAAAATTCCCAAAAAGTGCATTTTTGGTCACTTTTTATATCATGAAAAAATTAATAAAAAGTGATCAATAAGTCCTATCAATGCAAAAATGGTACCCTTAATCATGGCGCAAAAAATCACAGCGTAAAAAATGAGCCCTTATACTGCCCCATACCTGGAAAAATAAAAAAGTTATAGGGGTCAGAATATGACAATTTTAAACGTATAAATTTTACTGCATGAAGTTATGATTTTTTCCAGAAGTATGACAAAATCAAACCTATATAAGTAGGGTATCATTTTAATCGTATGAACCTACAGAATAAAGATAAGGTGTAATTTTTACCGAAAAATGTACTACGTAGAAACACAAGCCCCCAAAATTTACAAAACTGCGTTTTTTTTTTCAATTTTGTCTCACAATGATTTTTTTTCTGTTTCGCTGTAGATTTTTGGGTAAAATGACTGACATCATTACAAAGTAGAATTGGTGGCGCAAAAAATAAGCAATCATATGGATTTTTAGGTGCAAAATTGAAAGAGTTATGATTTTTTAAATGCAAGGAGCAAACAACGAAATAGCAAAAACGGAAAAAACCTCGGTCCTTAAGGGGTTAAAGTTAAATGAACTATCCTCTATTTTAAGTGGACATATAAGTAACATGTGACCAAGTATTATCGAAATATCTCCTGCTGTTTGGAAGTTATGCAGTAACATATATTTCCCATAGACTTGTATGGGACTTTAAACAAAAACCCCGACCCTGGCAAATGGGGGTAGTTAAGGGTTAAATTAACTATCCTATATTTTAAGTGGACATATAAGTAACATGTGACCAAGTATTATCGAAATATTTCCAGACATTTGGAAGCTATGCAGTAACATATATTTCCCATAGACTTGTACTTGTACTTGTAACTTATGTTACTTATATGTCAACAACAAACATAGTATAGGTAATTTAACCCCTAGCCACCCCCTGACCCTGGAAAATGGGGGTGGCTAGGGGTTAAATTACCTATCCTATGTTTGTTGTTGACATATAAGTAACATGTGTGCCAAGTTTCGTGTGAATATCTTTAGCCGTTTGGACGTGATGCTGGAACATACACACATACACACATATATATATACATACACACACATTGGCCCTGATTTACTTAAGTCCAAACTACTTTTTTTTCTTGGTTTATGCGCCAAAATTTTTGTCGCACCATCTGTGCAACTAATTCTACGCCCAAATTTTACACCGCACAACCTACATTTTTTAAAACACTTGGATTGTTTTTTTATTACAAGAAAATGGGCATGGTTAACCAAAAAATGGACGTGTTCCCGACAAAAAGCAGAAATTACTCGGAGTACTTCCAAAATCACTCCTGAAAAAGCGTGAGTTTGGCTCACAGAATAACCGACAGCCAAGAGGATGTGTAAAAACTACCAAAAGTGAGTCATTTTGGCAAAGGCACAGCTTGTCGTGGTGGGGAGTGCTTAAACTATTTTCTTTTCATTTTTAGAATATGCAATGCATTTTAAACTTTAAAATATGCCTTCAATTGTGTGTATATATATATATATATATATATATATATATATATATATATTGGGGGGGGGGTTTAAACTCCTATATTAGATGGTCTAGGTCCATTTAATTTATTTTTGTTCTATTTTGTTGCTTAATTCCAGTGAAATGTTGTGTTTAGCTTGTTTGGTTTGGCACATGCTATTGATGATTTGTATTCTATACCCATGTTTTTTAGTTTTGGGGTATGTGCAACACATTTTACCGTGCGACACAAAAAAAAAATGCGACACAAAATTAACCGACATGTGCGACACATTAGTAAATCAGCTCCCAGAAAAAGAGGAGTGAAATCTAAAACACTCCAGAAAGAACACTCTGATTTTTGTAAATCTGGGCCATTGAGTTTTATATATATATATATATATACCAGCTGAGTACTCGGCGTTGCCCAGTTTTTCCTTCCTAATCCTTGCTGGGGAGGAAAATAAACAAAGGAGGAAGCTTTTGACTTCATATCCCGTCCTCATATATTGTTGTCATATCCCAACCCCATATCCCGACCTCCTATCCCGTCCTCCTATCCCGACTTCCTATCCCGACCTCCTTTCCCGACCTCCTTTCCCGACCTCCTATCCCGACCTCCTATCCCGTCCTCGTATCCCGACCTCCTATCCCAACCTCCTATCCCGACCTCCTATCCCGACCCCCTATCTCGACCTCCTATCTCGACCTCCTATCCCATCCTCCTATCCCGACCTCCTATCCCGTCCTACTATCCCGTCCATCTATCTCGACCTCCTATCCCATCTTCCTATCCCATCTTCCTATCCCGTCCTCATATCCCGTCCTCTTATCTCTACCTCCTATCTCGACCTCCTATCCTGTCCTCCTATCCCGACATCCTATCCCGTCCATCTATCTCGAACTCCTATCTCGACCTCCTATCCTGACCTCCTATCCTGACCTCCTATCCCGACCTCCTATCCCGTCCTCCTATCCCGAACTCCTATCCCGACCTCCTATCCCGACCTCCTATCCCGACCTCATATCCCATCCTCCTATCTCGACCTTCTATCTCGACCTCCTATCCCGACCTCCTATCCCGACCTCCCATCCCGACCTCCCATCCCGTCCTCGTAAATTGTATATATGCCCCCCGCACAGCGCTATTATATACCCCCCGCAGCACATGTGTATATATACCCCCGCACAGCGCTATCATATACCCATATATATTTATATATATATACCCCCCGCACAGCGCTATCATATACCCGTATATATATATATATATATATATATATATATATACCCCCAGGGGCGGATACACACAGCAGAGGGCCCCTGTGCAAGGAATGTGCCTGGGACCCCCCCCCCCCAGCACTGTGCCCTCTCATGTACCTGGACCCCAGCGGAGGGCCTCCACTTACCCCACGCGTGTAGTGTCGCCACTTGCCTTGTCCACCACAGGTGGATGGAACGGCTCCTGAGGTGGGCTCCGGGTGGCCCCTGTCCCTCTCAGTGTGCGGCCCAGTGAGTACTCCCCCGGGTCAGCCTGACCCGTATCTAGCTGGGAGGCAGAGGGCAGTGCTCCCCTTTACATTCGCACCCCTGGACTTAGCACGACACCCCTTGGCACCCCCTGGTTCCTTGGCTTCTTATCCTTAGTGATAGACGTGACTTACAGGCAGGGCCAGACTGGTACCAAAAATAGGCCCAGGCATTTTAAAATAAACAGCCCATTTTTATGGTGGGGGTCTGACTCATGGGACCCCCACCAATCACCTTGGTTCAAGTGGCTCCCCAGATGTTGAAAAGCTGCAACTCCCATCATGTCTGAAGTGACTACAGCTGATGGGACAGTCAGGAGACTACACAATGATGTCAGTGATTACAGCTCTGACGGGACAGTTAGGAAAATACACAATGACATCACTGACCTGAGTGACGTCTTCTCTGTTGTCTTTACTTTTCTTCTTCATCTGGTCCAGACTCCAGGACTTCTTCCATCTTCTCTGCAGAGTCTGACACCTGGACATCATTGGTTCCTTAATTTGTCAGTAGATCCTCATCCTCTGTATGATGACAATAATCATTATAACCTTGCTAAATACTGTACCCCTGAATATAATACTGCCAACCACTGTACCCCCTGAATACTGCCAACCACTGTACCCCTGAATATAATACTGCCAAATACTGTACCCCTGAATATAATACTGCCAACCACTGTACCCCCTGAATACTGCCAACCACTGTACCCCTGAATATAATACTGCCAAATACTGTACCCCTGAATATAATACTGCCAACCACTGTACTCCATGAATATAATACTACCAACCACTGTACCCTGAATATAATACTGCCAACCACTGTACTCCATGAATATAATACTGCCAACCACTGTACTCTATTAGTATAATACTGCCAACCACGATACACCACTGAATCACCCCATACACCCCACGCACTCCATCTTCAGTCTCCTCATCAACCCATACACCCCACGCAACCCATCCTCAGTCTCCTTATC
The DNA here is from genome assembly GCF_029499605.1 of Hyla sarda. Lineage (NCBI taxonomy): Eukaryota > Metazoa > Chordata > Amphibia > Anura > Hylidae > Hyla > Hyla sarda. Next base: position 216,244,477 of record NC_079194.1, read on the forward strand.
TCCCCCATACACCCCACACACCCCATCCTCAGTCTCATCCCCCCATACACCCCACACAACCCATCCTCAGTCTAATCAGCACCCCCATACACCCCATGCACCCCATCCTCAGTCTCATCACCCCATACACCCCACACAACCCATCCTCGGTCTTCTCATCACCCCATACACCCCACACACTCCATCCTCGGTCTCCTCATCACCCCCATATACCCCATCCTCAGTCTCCTCATCACCCCATACACCCCACGCACCCCATCCTCAGTCTCATCACCCCATACACCCCGCACAACCCATCCTCGGTCTCCTCATCACCCCATACACCCCATCCTCAGTCTCCTCATCACCCCATACACCCCACGCACCCCATCCTCAGTCTCATCACCCCATACACCCCGCACAACCCATCCTCGGTCTCCTCATCACCCCATACACCCTATCCTCAGTCTCCTCATCACCCCATACACCCCACGCACCCCATCCTCAGTCTCCTCATCACCCCATGCACCTCATCCTCAGTCTTCTCATCACCCCATGCACCCCATGCACTCCATCCTCAGTCTCCTCATCACCCCATGCACCCCATCCTCAGTCTCCTCATCACCCCATACACTCCATCCTCAGTCTCCTCATCACCCCCATACACCCCATGCACTCCATCCTCAGTCTCCTCATCAACCCATACACCCCATGCACTCCATCCTCAGTCTCCTCATCACCCCATACACCCCATGCACTCCATCCTCAGTCTCCTCATCACCCCATGCACTCCATCCTCAGTCTCCTCATCACCCCATGCACTCCATCCTCAGTCTCCTCATCACCCTATGCACTCCATCCTCAGTCTCCTCATCACCCTATGCACTCCATCCTCAGTCTCATCACCCTATGCACTCCATCCTCAGTCTCATCACCCTATGCACTCCATCCTCAGTCTCATCACCCTATGCACTCCATCCTCAGTCTCCTCATCACCCCATGCACTCCATCCTCAGTCTCCTCATCACCCCATGCACTCCATCCTCAGTCTCCTCATCACCCCATACAACCCATGCACTCCATCCTCAGTCTCCTCATCACCCCATACACCCCATGCACTCCATCCTCATCACCCCATACAACCCATGCACTCCACCCTCAGTCTCCTCATCACCCCATACACCCCATGCACTCCATCCTCAGTCTCCTCATCACCTCATATACCTTAAGCACCTCATCAGTATTACACTGCTGACAACCCCCCAGTCCTTCTCATCAACATTAAACCCCCTAATCACTACACCCCTGACCCCCCTTCTGGTCCTCCTTATCAACACTACGCTCTCCCAGACCCCCAATCCTTCTTATCATTACACCACCAACCTCTTCAACACCCCTCCTGTCCTCTTCATTACAATCCCCTCCCCCCCCCCCCACCGCCCTGCACCCGACCGTCGCTCTCCTCACCTCATCTGCTCAGCGATGCGGCCGTGTGAGGCGGGAGGGTTTGCTGCTCCTGTCGCTTCTGCCGGGGTGAGAGGCCATGACACGTGACGTCAGGGGCTTGGAATAGACGTGCGTGCCTGTGCGGGGCACATCTGTTCCCATAAGCCCCTGGCCTGTCCGTCTCGCCCGGCCGGTTTAAAGGTAAATTACTGCTGTCAGCGGCAGGTCCGGGACCTGTTGCTGCAGCATTTAGTATGAAGTACTGGAAGGGGGCCCTACAGGGGCCTAGACTGTGAGGCCCAGGCTGTGACCTGGGCTACTAGGTGGGCCCCCTAACACGCTGGGCCCCTGTGCAGCCGAACCGGCTGAACAAGTGATATGTCCGCCCCTGTATACCCCCGCACAACGCTATCATATACCCCCCGCAGCGCATATATATATATATATTATATATGCCCACCGCACAGCGTATCTATATATATATATATATATATATATATATGCCTCTGAAGCGCTATCAATGATTAATGCAGTGGTCTCCAACTTGCGGACCTCCAGATGTTGCAAAACTACAACTCCTAGCATGCATGGACAGCCGTTGGCTGTCCAGGCATTCTGGGAGTTGTAGTTTTGCAACATCTGGAGGTCCGTAGGTTGGAGACCACTGGCTAATGCTTGTCAATGATAGCACTTCAGAGGCATATGTGTGTAGAAGCGAAGTGGGGAGCAGACATGTAGCATTATCTGGTCCCCACTTCGCTTCTATACACAACCCCCAGAAAACACCACAGCTGCCCCATCGCCTCCCCCATCCTCGGTGTTATAATTACCTGTTCCCGGCCCGGGTCCGCGATCATCCTGGCTTCGGCGCTGTTGCTGTGTGCTGTCACTGTGCGCACTGACGGCGACGTCACGACATGTATTGGGGACGGCACAGTGACAGCGCACAGCAACAGCGCAAAGCCAGAATGATCGCGGACCCGGGCCGGGAACAGGTAATTATAACACCGGGAAGGGGGAGGCGATGGGGCAGCTGTGGTGTTTACTGAGGATTGTGTATAGAAGCGAATGTGTATAGATAACGCTGTATGTCTGGTCCCCACTTCGCTTCTATATACATATGCCTCTGAAGCGTTATCACTGACAAGCATTAGCCAGTGGTCTCCAACCTACGGACCTCCAGATGTTGCAAAACTACAACTCCCAGAATGACCTCCTATCCCGACCTTCTATCCAAACCTCCTATCCCGACCTCCTAATCCAACCTTCTATCCCGACCTCCTATCCCATCCTCATATTCCGTCCTCATATTCTGACCTCCTATCTTGACCTCATATCCCATCCTCATATCCAGACCTCATATCCCGTCCTCATATCCCAACCTCATATCCCGACCTCATACCCCGTCCTCATATCCCGACCTCATATCCCGACCTCATATCCCAACCTCATATCTCGACCTCCTATCCCGACCCGTAATATATGTACCAGGTATTATTTAAATATCTCCAGTCGTATGGAAGATATGTGGGAACATACATTTCCCATAGATTTGCATGGAACTTTAAACAAAAACCCTGACCCTCACAAATGGGGGTAGTTAAGGGTTAAATTAACTATGCTATGTTTGTTGTTGACATATAAGCAACATGTGTACCAAGTTTCATGTTAATATCTTTAGCCGTTTGGACGTGATGCTGGAACACACACACAGACGCACACACAGACACACACACATTGAGTTTTATATACAGTGGGGATGAAAAGTTTGGGCACCCCAGGTAAAAATTTGTATCAATGTGCATAAAGAAGCCAAGGCAGAAAAATCTCCAGAAGGCATCAAATTACAGATTAGACAGTCTTATAATATGTCAACAAAAGTTAGATTTTATTTCCATCATTTACACTTTCAAAATAACAGAAAACAAAAAAATGGCATCGGCAAAAGTTTGGGCACCCTGCAGAGTTAATATATTGTACTTGCCCTTTGGCAAGTATCACAGCTTGTAAATGCTTTTTTTAGCCAGCCAAGAGTCTTTCAATTCTTGTTTGAGGTATCTTTGCCCATTCTTCCTTACAAAAGTCTTCCAGTTCTTAGAGATTTCTGTGCTGTCTGTCACACACTGCTCTAAGGTCCATCTGTAAATTTTCAATTATGTTGAGGTCAGGAGATTGTGAAGGCCATGAAGGCAAAACCTTCAGTTTATACCTCTTGATGTAATCCCCCCCGGATTTCGAGGTGTGTTTAGGATCATTATCCATTTGTAGAAGCCATCTTCTCTTTAACTTCAGCTTTTTCACAGATGACATCAAGTTAGCATCCAAAATTTGCTGAAATTTTATTGAATCCATTTTTCCTTCTACTCGTGAGATGTTCCCTGTGCCACTGGCTGCACTACAACCCCAAAGCATGATTGATCCACCCCCATGCTTAACAGTTGGACAGAGGTTCTTTTCATTAAACTCTGTTCCCCTTCTCCAAACGTACCTTTGCTCATTCTGGACAGAAAGTTCAATTTTAACCTCACCGGTCCACAGAACTTGTTTCCAAAATGCATCAGGCTTGTCTATATGTTCATTTGCAAAGTTCAAACGCTGATTTTTGAGATGAGGATGTAGAAGAGAGTTTCTTCTGATGACTCTTTCATGAAGACCATATTTGTACAAGTATCTCTTTATAGTGGAATAGTGTACCACAACTCCAGTGTCTGCCAGATCTTTCTGAAGGGATTGTGCAGTCAAACGTGGGTTTTGAATTGTTTTTCTCACAATCCTGCTAGCTGTTCTGTCTGGTATTTTTCTTGGTCTTCCAGATCTTGCTTTAACTTCCACTGTTCCTGATGACTGCCATTTCTTAATTACATTCCGTACAGAGGATAATGACATCTGAAAACATTTTGCTATCTTCTTATAGCCTTCTCCAGCTTTGTGAGCGTTAACTATTTTTAGTTTCAGATTTCTAGACAACTGCTTAGAAGAACCCATGGTGCTGATTGTTGGGGCAAGGTCAGATGAGTCTGGGCATTTAAAACCATTGAGATAGACATCACCTGGTCTTCCCAGATGATGATTGAGAACAATCCATGACACTGGCAGGTCTCTGCATTTTTTTGTTTTCTGTTATTTTGAAAGTGTAAATGATGGAAATAAAATCTAACTTTTGTTGACATATTATAAGAATGTCTAATCTGCAATTTGATGCCTTTTGGAGATTTTTCCATCTTTCCTTGGCTTCTTTATGCACATTAATACAAATTTTTACCTGGGGTGCCAAACTTTGATCAACACTTCATATATATATATATATATATACATACATATAAATAAGAAGTAATGCAGCACTCCATATAGTGAAAAAAAAAGTAGTGAGTTTATTCCATCCAAAACAGTGTAAGAGCAGCGACGTTTCAATCCTCTCCAGGATCCTGGAGAGGATCGAAACGGCGCTGCTCTTACACTGTTTTTTGATGGAATAAACTCACTACTTTTTTTCACTATATGGAGTGCTGCACTACTTCTTATTTTGATGGAATTGGAGGGACTTATGGACTGATCCTTTTTTAGTTGCTTGCACCCTGCTATTTATATATATTGTTCATCAAGAGTGCTGTTGTGCCGCCATTTATATATATATATATATATATATATATATATATATATATATATATATATATATATATAGATATATAGATAGATATATAGATTGGAAATGTAATCAGTCAAGCAAAAACACTAAACAGTCTGTGTCTTTATGGCTAAGCATGAATAGGTTGCATACAGGCTAGTCATTGTTTAGTTCATTGTGTATATTCACATAGCAGCCAGTTTGCTGAAATCACAAATGCTAGGATCCTTTCTGATTCATTCTGCCATGACTTTTGGTATTTGTCACAATTCACTTGCTTTGAGATTTTGGGATCATGTGTCCTTTATACAGTGAACACTGAGCTGCATACTACGTGTTGGTTTGGCTTTGATAAACTTACAGTACATCTAAAAAAAATTCACCAACCTTGAATGTTCTTGTTATGTTGTGTAACAAGTAGGGCCGGTTTTAGGCTTAGCGTGGCCCTGGGCAAAATCAAAAGTGGGGCACCAAAAGTCGTAATAGTGCACTAACCAGATTTGCACATTTTTGGTCACTTCAAATACCATAACAAATATCTAAAAAGCTATTGAAAAGTCCCATCAAAACAAAATGTTACCGATAAAAACTACAAATCACAACGCAAAATAATGAGCCCTCATGCATCCCCATATACAGAAAAATAAAAGAGTTATAGGGATCAGAATAGTACAATTTTTTTTGCATAGTTTCCCTACATCAGGATAACAGCATAGTTCCCCCACATTAGGATGGCAGCATAGTTCCCCACATTAGGTTGGCAGTATAGTTAGCCCACATTAGGTTCTAGTTCCCCCACATTAGGTTGGCAGTAAAGGTCCCCCCACATTAGGTTTGCAGCATAGTTCCCCCACATTAGATTGGCAGTATAGTTCCCCCACATTAGGCTGGCAGTATAGTTGCCCCACATTAGGCTGGCAGTATAGTTCCCCCACATTAGGTTGGCAGCAAGTTCCCCCACATTAGGTAGGCAGTACAGTTCCCCCACATTAGGCTGTAGTTCCCCCACATTAGGTTGTAGTTCCCCCAAATTAGGCTGGCAGTATAGTTCCCCCACATTAGGTTGTAGTTCCCCCACATTAGGTTGTAGTTCCCCCACATCAGATTGGCAGCACAGTTCCCCCACATTAGGCTGGCAGTATAAGTCCCCCCACATTAGGTTGTAGTTCCCCCACATTCGGTTGGCAGAGTAGTTCCCCCACATTAGATTGTAGTTCCCTCACATTAGGTTGGCAGTATAGGTCCCTCCACATTAGGTTGGCACTATAGTTCCCCCACGTTAGGTTGTCAGTATATTCCCCCATATTAGGCTGGCAGTATAAATCCCCCCACATTAGTATGTTGAGGGATCCGTGCAATGATAAGTAAAGGAAGTTATATTCACCGGTCCCTGCCGCTCCGGACCGTCACTGCTGCCCTGGATGTCGCCCTCCATTGCTGTCACCACGTCCCCGGCTGCGGATCGTCGCTGCTGCCGGGGATCGTCGCTCTTCATCGCCGTCATCACGTCGCTGCGCACGCCGCTCCTATTGGATGACGGGACGGCGTGCGCGGTGATGTGATGACAATGAAGGAGAGCGACGGCCATGCAGGGGATCTTGAAGAGGAAGGTCCGGAGTGCCGGGGTCAGGTGAGTGATCATCACCACCACAGCACACGGGGCACCTTAAGCAGCTATCTGGTGGCAGCTGATGCAGTCTGCGCTGCCGGATAGCCGTTTATGTGATGGCCCTGACTTAAAAAAGAATCGTATGTTGAAGCTGCCTTCAACAAGCGATGGCCTCTGAGAGGCCATCGTATGTTGAAATTATCGTATGTCGGGGCCATCGTAGGTCGGGGGGTCACTGTAGTTCCCCCACATTAAGTGCAGTATAGTTCCCCCACATTAGGTGCAGTATAGTTCCCCCACATTAGGTGCAGTATAGTTCCCCCACATTAGGTGCAGTATAGTTCCCCACATTAGGTGCAGTATAGTTCCCCACATTAGGTGCAGTATAGCTCCCTCACAGACATAGGCCATAGCAGTAGGTCCCGGGACCGAAGTAGCGGTGGTCGGAGCACCAAAGATGATGTGCAGGTAACTTACCATGCGCGCGCTTGTTCTCCTCCTCGATGCTCCACTTCTCTGTTCCTGTGGGCGCACACACGGAACGTCAGTGACGTCCCTGCGTGCGCTACCTCCTGGTGGCCCCAGCATTTTTAAAGTTAACGCGGGGCCGCAGAAAGGTAATCGGGACATCTCTGTGTCCCGAAAAGATCTTTCAGGACACAGGGATGTCCCCAATGTGACGGTGCCCCCTGCAGGCTGCTCAGTGGTGGATCCCCCCCCCCCCCTTGGATACGCCACTGAGCAGCCCACAGGGGATGGGGCCCTGGACAATTGTCCCGCCCTAACGCCGGCCCTGGTAACAAGGCTGAATTGGCTGTGGATTTGGTTGTCTTGATACTAATCCGTGGAATTTATTATTCAAGACCCTTGAAGTCAGTACATAAGATTTGCATAAATTGACACTGGATAGCGTCATCTGAATCTCCCACTGTTTCCCTGACATCTATGGGTATGTATGTTTCATCTTACTATGCATATGCACCCCTTGTTTCATGGTTCATTTTCTGGATTATTTTGGTTGTGGGTACATTTGGACTATTGGACTAATGGAGAACTCTCTCTATTTATTCCATGAAGCATTTTGATTTTAAGCTGATTCTGCTTAGAAACTCTCTATTATTATGTATATAATTTTGCATTCTATGATCAGTAGTGTTGACATAAGAGGCCTTCTATTCTGTTATGTGTTGTCATTAGAGAGTTTTTAATAAAACAAATATATTTTGTGTATTTTTTGAGTGACTTTATTATTTGATTTGGGGATTGCTATATATGGTAATGTATTGTATAGTTGTTCACTATCCTATTTGGATCAAACCCCCATTCCTGCATCCTTGTTTTGATTTACATATGCTGATGCTGCAGATTTACTAATTCTGTAAAACTAAGTTCTATTAAGTTATATAGTGACCATAAGTGAACTGCTAATTTTCAGTCCATCTACAGGTTTGATGATGTCCTGATTCTTACTTAAAAACTGTAACCCCCTGGTATTACAGTTGTATTATTACTACGCAATTACATTAAGTGTTCAGTAGATGGCGGTCTGCAGAAGCAAGGGAATTGAGCAGTGACTTGAGCTGGGGAAGGAGAAGTCTGGACATGTGCTTGTGGCCATGTTACATCTTTGACAGTTCAGCAGAAAGCATAGAGAGAGGAACCAGAAGAAACAGCTTGCCAGGATCTGGTCCCAAGAGTGCTGCAGCAGCTGAGAGGAATCCGCTAGCAAGTTGACAAGATCCAACCTGTGGAAGGGTAAGCCTGAAACCCTTCTTTTCCTGTTCCACAACAAGGCAACCTGAACTTACATACAGATAAAAAAAAAAAAAAAAAAACTTGATCTTCGTTTCTTTTACTCTGACTGTGGGGGTGGTAACCAGGTAAGGGAACCCAGGTACATAGGTGGACACCCCAAAACCCTGTTACACTGCTCTAGAGCATTTACGTTATCAATAACTTTAAAAATGTTGGTATAATTATTGGCAGTCTTTCTGACCAAGATATATCTCAAAATGCAGTTGTTTAGCAGGCAGGACATCTTATGACCTTTTATCCCACTTTAAATAGGCACAGACTTTTCAAACAATGTCCCTCCATTTCATAGCCAATGTGATTCCTAACATATTTCTAAATCCCTTCACTAACCAAAAAATTAATCCTTACCCCAGAAAACAGCTCTGAAGTCTTGGCCACTAGGTGTCTCACTTATATGCAATCTGCTGTCCACTGCCTGTTGCCAGGGATATCTCCCTCTAGTAATACCTAGATCAAGACAAATTACAAAAAGCGGGGGTAGGGTTTGGCATGTGATATCCAGAAAAAGCCTGGGCAGTGTACCTATAAGCTAAGTCCCTCTTCTGCTGAAGATTATTCACACCACCACTGAAAGGTCAATGAGGGCTTCCCACATATCTCTCACCACACAGAACTCTTTCCCTTGTGTAAATATCAGTGTATATCTACTGCTGTATCGCCTCCTCTCTTTGGCCCCTTAGCACAGCAACAGCTCAGTGCCAAGAGTACCGGTTCCTTTCTGTTTCCTTTTTTTTAATCTGCTCATAAAGCACCTTGCAAACCCAGAGTAGCAGTAACACCTCCCCCACATGCCATCAAGTACTGTACTGTGAAAAATCTAAGATAAGGTCAGGGACTATTCATAGTATTCAAAATATTGGGCAGACTAGATGGGCGGAATTGTTCTTATCTGCTGACACATTCTATGTTTACCAAAGAACCACTTTCGGCACTCTCATCTCTTCTGCACTCTCATCTCGGTGAGCGCTTCCATTATCTGGTATGCCCTCTGAAGTTCTTTAGAACTTCAAATACAGCAATTTACTGGGAAATAAGAGCAGATAGGTTTCCAGAAGCATGAAAATGACAATTATGTAAACAAAATGGCTTCTCTAGGAACAAAATATAGTTTACTCAGTGTTGCCAACCTGTGTTTGTAATAAAATTTAAAAGTTATATACAACAACAGAAAGAACGGAGCACTCACCCGGTAGACGAAAAGATGCAGACTGATGCATGCGTACCCTTCGGACTCGAGCGGGGAGATGGCAGATGGAACTGGGGGAGTCTCAGATGCTGTCCACGGACCGTATCACTCCCCTAGGTGCTTCGTCAGGCCGTACTCCCCCGGTTCCATCTGCCGCCTCCCCTCTCGAGTCCGAAGGGTACGCATGCGTCAGTCTGGATCTTTTCGTCTACTGGGTGAGTGCTCCGTTCATTCTGTTGTCGTATATTCCATGGGACTGCATTTTCCATACGTGAGCAACAGCTGTCACATCCAGAGTCTTAGCGGCTCCTCCTCCAACCCTCAGAGTGTCCGATCCATATATTCCACGCATATCTACAGTGACGGCTTCTTTTCCTTTATCTTGTTTGTTCAAAATTTAAAAGTTACCTGCTTTATAAAATTTCCTTCCAACATAAAAATGTATAAAATAAAATCCTGTATTTCAAAAGAAGGAGAGCTAACTAAACATTTTACACATTATATTCGTCAATTTCACATCAACATTATTAGGAATTTAGGAATTAACTATGTTTGACTCAGGAAGATTTTGAGTGTACATCAGTGTTATTGTACTTTTTATTTTTATTTTAAAGTCAAACTTTTTAACCCCCTAAGGACCAGGCCCATTTTGGCTTAGGTTTTACTCTTTATACATTTTTTTTTTTTTGGAATAAAATGTGACAAAAAAGCAGCAATTTTGGACTTTTTAAGAATTTTTTACGTTCATGACGTTCACCATATGGGATCATTAACAATATATTTTAATAGTTCAGACTTTTATGCACGCGGCGATACCAAATATGATGTGTATTAATTCTTTTTTTTACGCTTTTCTGGGGGTACAATGGGAAAAACGGACGTTTTACTTTTTTATTTGGGGAGGGGATTTTTCACATTTTTTTACTTTTTTATTTTACATTTTTTTTTACATTTTTTAAAAAACTTTAATAGTCCCCATAGGGGACTATTTATAGCAATAATTTGATTGCTAATACTGTTCAGTGCTATAGAGCATAGCACTGATCAGTGTTATCGGTGATCTTCTGCTTTGGTCTGCTCGATCTCAGACCAGAGCAGAAGACCCGGGAGACAGCCGGAGCCAGGTGACGGGACCTTCGGCTGCCATGCTGGATGATCAGATCCCCGCTGCAGCGATTCGGGCGATCCATTCATCCATTCTAAGTACCGCACTGCCACAGATGCCGTGATCTGTATTGATCATGGCATCTGAGGGGTTAATGGCGGCCATCCACGCGATCGCGGATGTCCACCATTACCGGTGGATCCCTGGCTGCTAATAGCAGCCGGGACCTGCCGCTCATGACGCGAGCACCGGTCCTGTGCTCGCGGTCATGGTGGCGTGTAAATGTACGTCATGGTGCGTTAAGTACCACGGCACCATGACGTCCATTTATGTCCATTGTCGTCAAGGGGTTAACAAAATAAGTATTCTTAAAATTGCCCTATTTTTTGCGTCCTGATCTGAAATTTTTATTGGTACCATTCTTGTTTTTATGAGAGTTTTTGATCACTATTTCTAGGATATGATGACATCCAAAATCAACAATTTTGGGCATTGGTATTGTTTTACATTTACACTATTTACCTACAGATTCATTAACATTATATTTTAATAGTTTGGACAATTCTGCATGTGGCAATGCCAAATATGTTCATTTTCATTTTTTCCCATTTAAAAAATAGGAAAAAGGGTGATCATTTGAGATTTTATATGAAAACGTTTTATACTATTTATTTGCACTTTTTAAGTCCCCAAAATAGTCTTAGCAATGCTATGGTATTTGCTTTAAAAACAGATCACTGAGGGGACCTGCACGGCTCCATGAGGAAGACTCCAGCTGCAGAGTAGAAACATCGGACCCCCCCAGTCAGGTTGCAGGGTGCTGATCGCCAGGTGAATGAGCCACTCCTGTCATTTACTGTGAGTGGTGGCTACTGATAGCAGTCAACACTCACCATCTATGAAGCGAGCACAGCTCCTGCGCTCGCTTAATAGACTTAATATTCAATGTGACGTACATGTACTTCGTTGTGCACTAAGGACCAGGCAGAAAAAACGTACATGCACAATTTATAACCTTTATGGGTTAAAACAATTGTTGACACTGAGGAGTCTCAATCCTGAGACCTGCTGCAGTGAACCACTTTCTGACCGGCCAGCAGATTTTCACTGCATAGACCTATGCAGAGAAACAATCTAATTTGATTGACAGCCGGAGAGTGAGGTGCGCTCTGCCGCGCAATTCACTCTGATGTAATCTGTGATTGCAGCAGGTCTCAGAAGTGAGATCCGAACTTTTCCCATGTCTGGAAAACATGTTCTAGTAACACTTTATTGATAGCTCCCTAACACATCATTGAGTCAGCATGTGCCTTTTAATAGACTTTCCAAATACATTTGGGCACGGATACTAAAATGGGACCATTTTTATTTTATTTTTTAAATGCATATCCCTATACAGATGAGATTTTGAACTAGGAAGGAGAGGGAAGGACTTGCTGAATGTATCCATTAATTCATTGTTTCTTTCATTCAGGAAATTTCCACTTATTGTGAATGTCCATGGCAGGGTGACTCAGACAGTCACTGTCACAGCTACTAATGGAATGCAAACAGACACTGGGGAAGGCTAGATAAAGGTCACCAAGCCGTCAGCCCCTGGCAGCTCCATTTCTTCCTGTGATCAGTAAATGCTGTTTGATCATGTTCTCGAAGGGCTGCTAAGCACAATGCCAGAGATCTCTAAATTAGCAGCAAACAAAACAAGGTCCAAAAGTGTTTGATCCATGGGCTATAAAATGATGGATTTTCTGTTGAGTGCTGGAGGTTAAAAGGAGAACAGGAAATAAATTAGGATTTCATTAAGAAGCTGTTCAGTAACCCCTTGCTGGCATGTGAGGTTTGCATTATGTGGTATTGCAGTGTTGTGAAGGGTCATGGTAATTCATTAAAGCGATCCCTTCTTATCCTAGTTATAGATATTATACTGGTAAAACAAAACTGGAAACATTCCTATAGGTATATATAAATATATTGTGAAAAGGTGAAAGGTATCGTGGTGGATGGGCGATATGTGTCTCCATGGCTCCTGGCCTTGGTGAATTAAGAGCCGATGTTCATTCAGTGTCTGTGCTGCGATGCAGACTGACACTATGTCCGTAGTATGGCTGGAAGGCCAATCCAGGACGGCTCTTACTAGGAATGACAAAGTGCAGGGTGGGGGTCATTCCCCACAATTCAGGCCCCCTTTTGTTGGCCTTAAAGGCAACCTGTTTCACCAGCTGAGAGGGATTTGCTAGTTGCAGCTCACACTACCAGAGAGAGCTGAGAGTGGAGTTCTTCCCTACATTTGCTCCAAGGTTGGCAGCCTGCCCAGAGGCCTGGAAAAGATTTGCTTGATGCCTCATTGCATGGTCTCAGGTGTGAACAAATACCTAAGGAATACAGGTGGACTTTTGTTACGTTTTCCTTTTAAAGACTCTTTGCTGTGTGACAAGTGTGAATAAATCACTGAACTTTGATTTGGAAAATACTGCTTCCTTTGCCTCTATACTGCAATCGCACCTATTTGCAAGAGCGAGTCATTACACTTGGTGGAGGATGAGAGCAAAGCAGGGAGGGCCGCAGTGAATTGCAGTACGCGGTTGCCAAGAACCAAGCCGGGAAGAATCTGCTGGAGTTGTTTTTAGGGGCAACGAACCGCCGATAAGTGACTGTCCAGCATCTCCAGTGATCCAGTGTTTGCAGTGTTGCCAAAATGAAGGCCGTGGTGAAAGCGCTCATAGAGGCCAACTTGCAATAGTGGGAGAGCAACAGACACCAGCAGGAGGCCAACAAGCATCAGCAGGAGACCAACCAGCTACTACTACAGCAGGCGATGGCGCTTCAAGCTGCAGCGACGACCCAGACCAACCCTGATGCCCGGAAAGCTGTTTGGATGGCGATCCCAAAGATGACCCCCATGGATTATGTCGAGACCTACCTGGCAGTCTTTGAAAAAGTGGCCGTGAGGTTACCCCGGTACAAGTGGGCTGAGGTCATATTTTGACTTACCCTATGACCAGGCTGCGGATTATGACATCGTCAAGGGTGAAATCTTGGCAAGACTGGGGGTAAATGTTTGGGTCCGGGCCCAGAGAGTAAGGCAGTGGGAATATAGGCCGGCTGAGCCGGCCCGGCCACAATGTTATGACTTGTTGCAGCGGCTGCAGAAGTGGCTACAGCCGGAGGTCCTGAGTCCCACTGCCATGCTGGACCGTCTCCTGGCCGATAGGATCTGGAGGGCTCTGCCTTACACCCTCCAGAGCTGGATTTTCCAGGCATCCCCTAGCAACGCACTGGGCATGGTTGACCTCGTAGAGAGGTTCGAGGCCACTGTAAAACTGCGGGAGGGGGCGGTTAAACTCAGGAGGTCCCCACCTTTGCCCAGGCGCCTGGAAAGCCCTAAAAGCCCCATCCCGTTGCTATGTTGGGACTGTCACAAACCGGGACATGTCAGGGCTAATTGTCCCCAGCGGCAGGAACCAATGGACACAAAATATGCACTCCGGCCGTCCCTATATGCCCAGAGACTGTGTGCCACCGGTATCCCCAGGGCAGGAGACTTGGGTCACCTCTGCCAGGTGAAGGTTGTGTTGTGGAGGCGTTGTTGGACTCTGGGAGTATGGTGACCCTAGTGAGGTCCAACCTGGTGCCGCACACAGACTACACGGGACAACAGGCTGGGTTATTGTGTATCCACGGTGACCTAAAAGACTATCCCACCGCCCTGGTGACCGTGTCAACCCCAAACAGCCGATGGACTCATGAGGTGGCCATGGCTACAAAATTACCACACAAACTGATTATTGGAAGAGACTTTCCAGGGTTTGTGTCTTTGTGGCCCCAGATAAGAGCTCCCCAGGAGAAAATTTCGGTACAGCACAGCATCAAGACCTGACATTATCTTGAGCCTGGGAGAATGTCTTAATTGTAGAAGGTGCACCACAACAACCGAGGGCCGAAACTGTGTAGCCTTGCTTTGTGGTCAATCAGGGGGTTGTACCGGGTAAATCAGGTGCGGGGTGAGAATGTGGAACAATTGGTGGTGCCTAAAGCATATCAGAGGCTGGTGTTAGAGTTAGCCCATCAACATGTTCTACGGGGGCACCAGGGCCAGCATGAGACGCAGGACCGAATTTTCAAGCGTTTTTACTGGCTCAGTGTGTATAAAGAGGTCAAGAGGTATTGTGAATCTTGCCCAACATGCCAAATAACTAGCCCCCAGCCACATTACTGTAGTCCCCTGGTTCCCCTCCCGATTATGCCATTTGAACGGATCACTATGGATCTGGTAGGCCCGTTGCCAAAATCCGCTAAGGGGCACAACACATCCTGGTAGTCCTGGACTATGCGACTAAGGTATCCCGAGGCACTGCCTCTGCGACATACCTCGGCCAAACTCATAGCTACGGAGCTAATGGAGATGTTTTCCTGAGAGGGTTTACCTAAAGAGGTGTTGACTGACCAGGGCACCCCATTTATGTCAAAAGTAATGGAAGAGCTCAGTAAGTTACTGCAGGTAAAACAGCTATGGACCTCCGTGTATCACCCGCAAACGGACAGCCTGGTAGAACGGTTAAACCAAACATTAAAAAATATGTTGAAGCGGGTGGTGGCTAGAGATGGAAAAAATTGGGATCTTTTATTGCCCTATCTCATGTTTGCAGTGCGAGAAGTGCCCCAGGCTTCTACTGGGTTCTCGCCTTTCGAACTGCTATATGGCAGACATCCACGTGGTCTGTTAGACATAGCTAAAGAGGTGTGGGAACAACAGCCCACGCCGCCTAAAAGTTTAATTGAATATGTCACTCAGTTGCAGGAACGGATGGAAACAGTGTTGCCCCTGGTGAGGGAAGGCAGCTCAGCGAGCTCAGAGCAGAGTTTATAATCGCTAGGCTTGGGTTCGGAAATTTAACCCAGGAGATTGGTTTTGGTTCTGGTACCAATGGTCGATAGTAAATTTCTAGCCAGGTGGCGGGGTCCCTACGAAGTGATCGAAAAGGTAGGGGAGGTGACGTACAGGGTACACCAGCCCGGGTGAAAAATCCAGAGCAAGTGTACCATGTAAACTTGTTGAAACCTTGGAAAGATAGGGAGACTAGTGTTAATGACAGCCCCCGGCCAGGTTTGTTAAGGGTGGAGTACACCATACCGGGTACCTGAGTCGCGGCGACAAGCCATCTCTGAAGA